>NW_025110330.1:0-3550 GCF_011392965.1 Frieseomelitta varia | reverse complement strand
TTTTTTCTTCCCTCCTTTATCGATACTTCGCGTCACCTTAATTCGTAACAGAAACGTTTTCGATCGGAAAAAAAAAAAAAAAGAAAGACTATGACGACGTCCTGAAGCTCTCGAAATATATATTTTAATAGCAACTCTTCATCTAGTAATTTAAATTGGCGAAACATCTCAAAGATTAGCAACGTCTCAAAAAAAATAAAAATAAAAAAATAATAAAAAGTAAAAAAGAAAAGAGGACCGTGGAAGAATGAAATGAACAGATGAGGGGGGAAAAGGAGAATTAGATTACGTTTAATGGCCTGCAGGCATCGGACTCGAGTACGTCCATCAACCGGAGAGTATATTCGAGCAGAACGTGAAATAATTGATAGAACAGGTTGCAACGCACGCTGCAGGAATTTAAAGGGATTAGATCGGCGACTGGTGGATCGTTATCTCGATTGTCTGACGTTTCTAACTTCTCGTAGATCGATGAATTATTTCGTACAAGGACGTAGATGTAACGATACCGCGTTGAAGATATTATACGAGCAACGAAAAACTGAAAGAATACAGAGAGAAAGAGAGAGAGAGAGAGAGAGAGAGAGAGAGAAGGTTGAATAAAAGTTGGGTTAGGGAAAAAAGTAGGGCAACATTTCCCACGAGAAATTTCGTCGATCTGCAACGTAACAAATTGTCTCTATCGTTCTCTTCTCTCTTTTCGCAGAGATACCGAAGAATGAGTATAACAACAAGAATCAGTCCACGGGGAATAGTCCAATAAAAGTCGAGCTGCAGAACAACATGGACAGGTAAGCCTATCTCATTTTCTATTTTCTGTGTTGTACACAGCGTTTTTCTTTTTCTTTTTTTTTTTTTCATTTCTCTGAGAAGCTGGAAGGTTTGAGAGGTATTTTCAATATTTTGTTAAGTGGAAGACACATTATTTAATGCGCATGATGAAGGTTAATTAAAAATATCGACGATGGTAGATGTGTAATAATATTTTCGTAACAGTACCAATTGAGTTCTTTTAGTTCATTTTCATCTTCATTTTATGTTACACGTACATGTGTATAATTAAAATGTTAGGAGTTTTACATCAATACAATTAATTGTATTATTGAATTTATTTAAATACATTACAGATACTAGAACACATATCGAGTAGATATTTGTGGAAATATTCGAATCGTTTGAGAATCTCATTGTCAGTTAATTGAAATAATCTAATTTAATATGGGTACAAAGTTTTCGACGTACATCCGAAATATCGACTATCGGATCCTAAAAATTTTGATTGCATTATAAATTCGTTTTACAATGCTCACTTGGAAGTTGGAATTTTTAAAATAAACATAACGAAACGAATTAATGCGCCAAATTGTCATTCCCTATCCTTATATCGATGCCTGTTTTAATTGCACGATTTGAAGAACTTTCATCCCCCAAATATTTCTCAGAACAAGAATATCTGTCCTAAAAATATGAATCTTGAAAGTGATAATCGAAAATTCCACGGATCATGGATCTCAATCGGGTGGCAGCTCTCCCGCGGTTTATTATTGCGACAATCGAATGCTAGAAAGTGACAGACACCGGGAAGACTTGAATCCCCGTGGCGTCGAGTTTACGAGACCGTTTAGTAAATTTTCGTGCTCGTATCGAGTGAAAACCGAGTGGCTGCCAAAGAAACGCAGATTTTTCACGCTGTCACGTGCAACAAAACACCGTTCCTCCACCTCGCCTTCTAAACATTGACTCATTGTGCGACACCGTCCGAATGCATGATTCACAGGATCTCTTTCAAGTACTATAATACATACTACGTTCTTCGTTGTTCAAGAAGAGATCGCACGGTTCATTCGTTCCGTTTTCTCGAAGATTGCCTTCTTTGCTCTTCCTCTATTATTCCTTGTAGCTTTTGGACTTTTGAAAGAGGGAGACTCTGCGCGTGTGTGTATAAAACTGGAATATATCAGATAATTTTCTTTTGTGCCGCAGCTATTGAAAAGCATCCTCTGAGTGCTTAAATAATTATTATTGTAATTGTTATTATATTCAATAATATCAAAATGATTTAGATTAAAGTCTAAATGTGTAGTTGTTAGGAATACGGAACAAATTAAAAATGCAAGATGTTACTCTGCTTGAACCTTCAACCTCTTGCGTTGGAATGACGTGCCAACAAAAGTTGCGACATATTCTCAGTAATAATTGTTTTACATTTAAATATATTTAAATGTAAAACAAACGACTCATATTTATTTTTATATTTATTTGTTGTGATGTTTCGTACCGACGAGTTCGAAAGGAAAAGAAAGCGACGAATTATTGCATACGGTTCGGTCGCTCGTTATGGTCCGCGCAACGGGTCAACAAGTAAATGTATTTCATCATCATCTACCGTTAACACAATGTCAAAAGTCCAAAGAAGAAAAAAAAAAAAAAGAAGCTCCCTCCGAGCGGAATTAGAAAATTTTCTCTCCTTCGAGTATGAATTGAAAAAAAAAAAAAAATCACAACGCAAACAGTTACTCTATTTTCAGAGTGACGGGCTTCGTTCCATTCTCACGCGAAATTAGAGAATCTGTCTAACAATCGCGTTCCTGAAAGCCGCGAAAATCCTTCCGCTTTCCAACACGTCAAATCAAACATCAAATTAAATACCAACTAACTCTCTCGCAAGATTAGACAATCTTCTCCCTCTCTCTCTCTCTCTCTTTTTCTCTCTTTGCGATCTGACGATTAAACGCGAGCAAAGGGTACGTATATATCCGGAGTGGTGCGCGGTAAAGTGGTGAAGTAACACGGGCCCGTGTGATTTCGAACGTTCTCGTCGCCCGAACGACGTTGATTTCAAAGGGAAACGGGTGGCGAAAGGGGGTGGGAAGAGGGGGGACGTCGGTTCGCGTCGTTTGATACGCGGGCAAATATATTTGTACTCGTCACGTGCTCGTCGCGCAAAAGCATCGCAAGGCACACGGGCCACGGCAGCAGCCCTGGAGTATGTTTATGCTGAACATGGTGGAAGCGCGCGCGTTTCCAAGTAACTCCGAAACGTCTAACAAAAATATTTAAACGGGACGGGGGGCCCCCGACACGGGGATTGCTGCCTGTTTGCTTTCGTTGCATCACGCGATAATGGAAAACGAAAGCCAGACGCCGCGCGCCATCCTCGTCTTCTTTCTCCTCCTCCTCTTCCTCTTCTTCTTCTTCTTCTTTCTCCTCCTCCTCCTCGCGGAGGTCTTTTCTTTACCAACCTTCTCCGTCACCGAAAATCGCGCCAATTCTCTTCGCATTTTTGCTTTTATTTTTCCTCCTTCTTTTCTCTCCCCCACCGGAGGAGAGAGAGAGAGAGAGAGAGAGTTGCTTCTTCTCAAGGTTTAAATATTTGGCGTACGAGTTAACTCCGAGCAAAGGGAACTTTCGAGGATTTCCAACGGATGTTTGTATTTCAAGTTTTGTTTCGGTGATCGAGGATTTCGTGAGATTTAATTTTCGAACGAGTCTGCTGCATCTCCATTGTATCGCAACGTTTTTTTTTTTTTTTTTTTTTTCTTTTTTTTTT
>NW_025110329.1:274158-292515 GCF_011392965.1 Frieseomelitta varia | reverse complement strand
ATTTATAATTTATCTATTCACATGGATATTCATATACATATTTTGTCTTTGCAAACATTTATATTGAATACACTTTGATTTCACCAGTGATTGTTATAACTGTATATATTCTAATTGTTAAAATCGCGATGTGCAAGAAGCCCTATCCTGATCTAATACATAAAAAACATGAAAAAATTGTTCACGGGTATAAAAAATACCCGCGGTCACTATGCTCGTCAAAAATTCTACGTATACAACCAGTCACCCGTGCCGATTTGGACCTTTCGTCCTACGACATGATTGAGTGACCGGAGGAACATAAATGCATGCGACTCACGCGACAGATGTGAAGAATGTTATCATCGATGCTGCACTGGAACAGAGAAAGTTATCGTGAAGATCCCCATCAAGTAGATAGCATAGAGAATCCCATGGTGGAAGTGAACGCCGTAGAAAAATTTCTTAAGAAACATAAAACAATTTCTTTCTAAAGACACAGTGTTATTCGTGAAAATTTAAATTTTAATAATGATAAAAATTAGGACTAATAATTTGAGTAAGTATATTTATTAAGTATTTTTATTTCATAATTATAATTTTACATTCGAGTTCAATAGGAAAAGAACTATAAAGAACTATAGAATTTAAATACAACATGCTAAAATACTTACATGTTTAGCTTTTGAAGCACCATAAGATTCTTAGAAGATTAGGGGAAGTGGAAACAGTAGAAAATCTGCAACAAAACATTAAACATTAGAATTTATATTTAAAAACAAAGCAAAATCTTAAGTTGGAGATAATGAATGAAATTCTTACATTCTTAGCTCTAGAGCTACCATTGGATTTTCCCCCCAAAATGCAAAGAAACTGATGCTATGAAGCGTCTGTAACAAACATCAAACATTATACTTTATTGTTAAATTTGAAAAATTGAATAAATTGAGATATAATATATAAAACTACTTACGATCTTGATTTCCTGGAGAGGCTTTATCCTCTTGAGCACTGACTCCAATACCGAAAATGAACACTGAACAAGAAAAAATACAAAAAAAGAAAAATAAAAGACTATCAACGCGCGCGTTTAAGTAATAATCGGCGGACTCACTGACTCTAACTTCGCGAAATATAATTTAAATGAAATAATTTAATTTAATACGAGCCATTTCGCTCAGAAAAATATTAATATACTACGCAACAAACACTGACTCTATCGACTGCATTGCGCGCAGTCACAAAAATTTTCTGAAAACGAAGCTAATTAATTGAGGGGTAAGGGGAGGATGGGTTGAAGGTTACGTTCATTTAGAAAATACTGCTATTTTTCTAGAAAATGAATTATATAGAAACTTGAATATGTATTAAAGACATTAGATGTAAATCATAAAGTATTTCTCAGTATTGGATATTGTAAACGAAAGACAAAATGAATAAAATTTTACAAAGTTCCCGTGATTGAAGTTCATCAGATTGTCCGTACGTAATCGTGGAATCCATGTACTCTATGCTGCCTTTGCAATCAAAGAACAATTAATCTGTACAAAGAGAAATCAAAAGTCAGAACAAATGTGTTAAAGGAAGATAAATATATAAAAATGAAACGATAATCACTTTCAAATTTTATTAGGAAAGTGTAAAAGATGATCTGCCGGTAACTGTATGAGTAAAATCGACAATTGAAGAAAAATTGGCACGAAAAGTTTCAAAACATTATACGATTTCATTACTGTAATGCTCAATTAATCGTTAAATACCCGCATATTAATTAAATAATACTATTAACGAGGTATAAATGCTAGTAAGATAGTCGAAGAAGCGACGCCACCGAAGAGACACTATCGATAGGTTAGAATAAGTTACTAATCTAAGCTGATGTAATACATGTTATTGCCTCGAAATTCGGTAGCTGAATAACTTGTCTCGACTTGTCTCGACACGTAAAGTCAAAAGTGGTAGGGAGTCACGCGAATAAACAGGTACAACAGAGTATTACACATACACGTAAGCGCTGTGTTTATGTTTTGGACCTTTGATTTCGAGCTTAAAGGCCTTCTACGCCTTGTTTCGCTTGAGAAATGGAAACTTCTGTTACATTACGCAGTAAAATTATTATTTTATCTATTAAAAATATACATTCTTAATAAATTATTGAATTTAGTATTAGAATTGTTAAAATTATGCAATATAATGTTAGAGAATCAACAAACAAGTAAAAAATGTTATAATAGAAGTGTATGTGTAAAAGCATATAATAAAATATGTGTATACATGTATATAATAATGAATTAGTCAATTACGAGATTATAATATTTTTATTGGTTAGAATTGAAATTATATTTTGACATAAAATTATAAATTACTTTTAGCACAGTATGTTTTATTTATGAGCTATATGTTGTAAATGTTTATATGCCATTATTTCTTTAATTGTTGGAAATTATATGTAATAATTATTTGATTAAATCTTACCTTGAGTCGAAGGTAAAAATGCACGTTTTATGTAAAAAATTCAAAACAAACACAAATCTAACAACTATTGATGTAAATTTTTACCTGAGAACTGGTTGATACTTCTTTCTGGTTGATTTTTCTAAATAATGCTTTCCTCTTCACAGACAAAATGTGCTTCCTTCCGCCATGTTCCCGCTTAAAAATCGATCGTGAGAAATATCGATATATTCGAGAATTGTAGGAAGTGTATTGCTTCTTTCACCGCTGGCGCTGCAATCGTTAACGTTTCGCACGAAATGATAACTTGAAATAAAAAGTCAAAAACATTAGTCTAAATCACATACACAAAATTCATGACAAATTCTTTAAAAAGGACGATAATATTCACACACTTGATGAAAAATTGTCAATACTTAAACCTGAAACACGAGAAATTTTATTATATTACGCAGTAGAATTATTATTTTAGTCATTAAATACGTTCATATTTAACAGATTATTGTTGAATTCAGTATTAGAATTGTTAAAAATTACACAATATATGAAGCTAAAGAATCAACAAATGAATATAAATGTTATAAAATGGTATAAAATGTTATAATAGAAGTATATATTATACATATTATATATAATAAGTCAGTCATATTACAAGGTTACAATATTTGGTTAGAATTGAAATTAAATTTTGAAAATTATAAATTATTATAAATAACTTTTAGCATGATACATTTTGTTTAAATGTTTATATGCCATTGTTTCATTAATTGTTAAAAATTATATGTAACAATTATTTGCTTAAATCTTACCTATGGTTGAAACCAAAAATGCACGTTTTATCTTAAAAATTCAAAACACAAACACAAATCTAACATTTATTGATTTAAATTTTTATCTCAGAATTTCTGAATGATACTTTTTTCTGGAGATTCTTCTTGATAGTACTTTCCTCTTCACAGACGAGATGATATGCTTCAGTCCGCCATGCTTCTGGTGTCTTTCCCGCTTAAAAATCGACCGTGAGAAATATCGATATATTCGAGAATCGTAGGATACGTCATTATTTTTAAACCTAACACGCGCGCATTTCGAACAAAATGTTAACTCGGAATAAAAAATAAAAAATTCTAGGCTAAATCAAATACACAAAATTCATGAGAAATTCTTAGAAAAGAACGAAAATATTCGTATACTAGATAAAAAATTGCCAATGCTTTAAACTGTTATAATATCATGAAAAAAAATTGTAGAACAATTAACTTGATTTTATTTTAAAGCGTGAAGTCTCTTTAATAATCTTGAGTATATCATGCAGCAAGGTTAGAAGTAAGAATTTTTCTTGAAAATTGTGCAAATTCAAACGTCTTTCCAAAGATGGAAAAATACATTGGATATTTTGTTTATTTCTATAGCTCATCTGTATTACAGTTTTCATCCTGCACTTATTTCAATACTATTTTCTATGATAATTTAACTCTTCAGTTGTTAATTATTTGAGCAACATTGCTAAAATAATCAAAATTAGCTTATCTTTGTGTTAGATATATTATACTCTTTTTATAAATTATGTTTAAGCAACTAATAAAATATATTTCAGATAATCTTTTTTGCATACCCTCTATCTAGTTCATACTCGATGCTAATATGGTTGTGAATAGATGCTTTGACCGCAACAAAATGTATGGAGTAGGAGGTTCTTACGAATAGGTTATATATTTAAAGTATTTATCATTCTAATAAATGTCGATTCATCATAATTAATTGCAAACAGTGGTTAGTACTGTGAAAGACGTAGTTACAACATGCGACAATGAAGAAATTCAACGAATTATTCACAGTCTGTTTCTTATTACACTATTTATATAGTGTTTGTACGACTCATTTGCTCATAAATGTTAAAAATCAGGTATACATTGTTTTATCATTTACTATTATAGAAAATCAACAAAGTTATAATTACAAATGTATCGTTTAATGAAAATTACTTCAATATAATTCAACAATTAACAATTCATCTCGAATAACCTCCAAGAGTTTGAAGTTTAACAGAATAGTTTGTCACTTATGTATTTTTAATTCACAGGGTGGTGATATCCTATTAGAAACAATTTCTTCTAATGTTACTGAAGATGTTATTACCTTAGAATTTCAGTGTTCAGATGGTACTTTAGTGACACAACTCATTGACTTCAAAAATGTAATTCATCATTTTGAGATTCTATACTTATATATTATGCAAACAGAGATAAAATATTTTATTTGTCCCTTTAGGAAGTACAAATAATAAAAGCCTTGGTTCTTGGTGAAGAAGAACGTGGTCAGAATCAATATCAAGTTTTATGCTTTGTCAATCATTTTTTCAAAGTGGATTTTATATCGTCTGACGCAATGTCTAAATTAAGGCAAAAAAATCCAGGCACTGTACGGGTTGCAGAAGAAGATAAAGGTCATGTGAACTATACCATGGATTTATTCCTAGATGTATCTGAATCCAAAGATATTTCTAAACACATTGCTACTCTTTGTGGAGAAGCAGCCGGATCTGCTTATACCAGAAATGAAGATATAAAGCAATGGATTCAAAGGCCTGGTAAGCAATCAATAAATAAAAGTTAATAAATGAACTTTTTCCAAATGCAATATACAGTTTCAAAGTATTATTTTTGTTCTTTATTTCATTAGGCTCATCTGAACTATCGCTCATGGCAGCTGTGTACAACTTCAGCACAAATTCTCTAACGCAACAAGGTACAAATGATTCAAGATCATTATTTGTAACACGATGTGCAGATACATCAAATATGTGGGCACCTTGTACATGTTCATTAGAATTATGTATTGGTTGGTATCCGTGTGGTTTAAAATTTTGCAAAGGCAAAGGTGATGGCAAAAAAGCAGCCACTCCATATAAATGTGGTATTAAAACTTGTAAAAAATGTTTTATATTCTCATACTATTCTAAAATGAAGCAAAATTGTTTATGGGATGAATGACACATAAGAACGTTGTAGATATATAGGTTTTAATTTATGAAAGAGGGTAACGTTATTCAGATAATCAAGAAGTATAATTATCTCTTATATATTAATTTATCATTTCTACATTAACAAAAATCATGTACCTAGAATGTAATCTCAAATTGTTTAATTTCTTTTTTAAGATTGCATTTATATTGAGAATCGTAAATGTTTAAAGAAGTAAACACTCTTATGTCCCTTTAACAAGTCATCATTGATCTCATCAAATTTCTAATCTCATTTTGTGTATACATATCAGTTATTAATTATGCTCGCTTTTATCAGGGTATATTGACTTGCCTATTATAATAATATTTTGGAACAAGTTCATTTCAAACAATCTTTGAAACCAGTCGTTTTCAATTTTATGTCAATATGTTAAATGTATAATTCCTATATTCTCTTTCACAGTATCTATTCGAGAAAGTAAACTAGAATGGATAAGATAATTTAGACTCAATCTTCATAAAATTTTTAGATTTGTCCTGTTCATTAATCGACTTTCTAATACCGTACAATGTCACTTGTAAACCCTCTCACTAGCAATAAGACAAATGAAAAACATGATTTAAAATTGAATCAAAAACACAAAATATCATCTTCACGACTTGACATTAATTACATGCTTTCTAAATACCAGTGTTTTTTTTACAAAATACATGATCGGTATTCGGGGGTTCCATAATGAAGAGAACAGGATGAAAGAAAGTTCTCGGTACATGTAATAGGGCGTCGAACTGTTTTAGATAAATTCTTACTTTTATAGACTGTACTGAATGGATGCATTTGTAACAGTGATATTTGTACTTTACTAGAATAACTTTGTAGGAAAAACAAGAGAAGAACTATTAGACAAAGAGACGAAAAAGAGAAGAACTATTAGACAAAGGAGAACTATCAAACAAAATGAAACAAAATGAAACTAACTTTAAAAGACTTACTTAGATACCTTGTTATGTGAGAATTATTTAAGTTCGCACTTACCATTCATAATCATTTCCAAATTAACGCTTCCGTGCATTTGCCGAAAGCCAATTAATCATTCCTAACTTGCTTCACACTGTATGCACAACGTGTCTTACAAAATATCTATTATTAAACATACATGTACTTGGTCACAAATCAACAATGTTACTGTATGTTACTGTAATAGAGAAATTCGAGAGATCCGCACAGAACTGTTTCTATTAACTATTCACAGCCGGCAATAAATATTCGTGTACCCTGGAGGTTGCAAATAATCCATTCAGAATAACTTGAAGACTTCCGCGTCTAATTTACCCGCGTATAGTGTCACAATGCATCAAAGTGTATCTAGTTTGAGCGCATACGTGTAATTCTTTCATACGTATATTCTATTACCAACAAGAAAATGTTGCTTAATTTACAATATAAATTAAAAAATATATTCTTAAATTCTTAATGCTATTCTTTTTGTTTGATTATTATTTAAAAGGGTGGAGAAAATCAAATGAAATTTGTCAATTTAAATCTATACTTAATATATGTATATTATATTTTTAGCCCGAGGACTAAAAATTTTTTACAAACAATCATTTCCAATGCTGTTGTCTACTATCGTCTAAATTAAATAATTTACATATCAATCAATTTTTGATGTTTTTAACGAGCATCTGTAAATAAGAAACAGTTACACGTATTTGCTTGATCACTAACTGCACTGGTATCTGTACAGAATTTTATACATGACCTGTAAAGCTGCCATTTATATGTGTAAGTTAGGTTCCAAGTGTACATAGTGTAGGAGATGCACGCGTTGAAGCAAAGTGTAAATAATGAGAGACACGTGAAAATAAATTAGGTCTCTGTATGTATAAGATCGTTTATTAACAATCGAAACGTGTACAGTCCGTAGGGTATATATATAAAAATTCAGTGAATAAAAATTATTGTTGATTTGTACGGAATAAAAATTCACTATTTGTACAAAGTGGGCGCTTGGTTGTATTTAAACGAGAGAGCTAAAAAAAAGAATGGAAGTATACGTTTCATAGTAAACCACGATAAACAAGACTGCAATATCTGTCCAATTTAATAATAAACATATTATATATACACGTTGCAATTCTCCGCGCTTCCTCACTGACACAAAATCATATTTAACGAACTTGCTAGTATAAGTGAATGAACAAACTAATAAGTATATATACCTATATATACACATATTGCACATACACCTATAATCGAACATCTATGAAACTTGTAAGGGGTAAACGGCACTCGACGTTATTAATTTGCTCACGTTTGTACTATCTAACAGTTGCATACCATATTTCATTAAGAAATGAATTAAAAAAAAAAAAAAGAAAGAAAGAAAATAGTATCACACTCTGTACCGGGAATGTACTGTATGCGTGTGTGTGTATGTATGGTGAGAGAGTAATTCGATTAAGTAATTTGTACGCGAACTGTGTAATCGGTTAAGTTTGCAAACAGCAATACAAATTTGTACATTGTGTATATAGAAATATTTATGATCTATAGGATGACTCACAGAAAATGGAGCAAACGAATAATTTTATTTCTCTTCGCCTTGAAGAATAGTGCAAAATACGATCGAAAAGATTTTCAGAAAATGATTTAAAAATATACATTATTTTTTTTTTTTAATTTTCAATGCTGTTTTTTAATTGTCAGTCACTGTTTTTTTTTCTTTTTTTTTGTAAATATATATATTTTTGTTTAATATAGCTGATATTAGTGAATCAGTTACATTAATTTATGAATTTTTAATTAATAAGGCTACTAATTTTTAACATTTAATAAAAATGAGAATTTAATATTTTATTAAAAGTAACTCTACGATTTAATTTCTTCTTGAAAAGAAAGAAAAAAAAGAATTGGAAAGCTTTAAGAAAATGAACGGAAACATTGTGTTCATTGTAATATAAATATTTAATTTATTAGTAGATTTAAGTAATAGATTTCTTGTGAATCATCCTGTACGCTTAGTTACCAAACACGGTATAGACAAATCGCAAAATGTTCAAGATGTAATCGTTAGTATTCCGATAAGTTATATGCCATTTGATGTGTATGATTAACAAACCAGGAAAGAAAGAAGGAAGAAATTTACACGAACAACATAAGGATATAGACCTTAATTAACAATATGGTCCAATGTAAGGGAAATATTTCAAACAGTTGTTCCTGTTTGAAAAAATTTTATACTATGTTAATCTTTCTCTCTCTCTCTCTCTCGTCCTTCCTCTCAAATAACAAAGGCACTGATTTACTATGGTTAACACGGTTAAAGTCTCATTTTGGTTAATATGCTAGGAGTTAGGAAACGGATAGAAGAAGGGGATATACTAATAGCATTTAAACGTTTTTCTATCGACACTCCGAATCGGAACTTGATGTTACTCACCGTGTATGATTTCAGCTTTACACATAACATTGTAACTTATACACATATTTTTTATATATATTTAATAAAAAGAACGAGTAAGCAATCGTTGTGTTTAATTCTGACTGTCTTGATAAAGACGTACGCATCGGTTCAAAGGAGGATGCTTTAATATCTTTAATGTTCCATATTTATCACAGATGATAAAATAATTGAAAATTATATTTTAATATGCACATTACAAATATTTTGTTGTATTATTTCATTTTTCTAGTTTTGAGAAAAATGTAGCACTTTAAATGAGTATTGTTATACTACTATATAGTACTATATAATAAAATACTATAGTATCATAGTATTTTAAATGATAGAGTGTCACAAATGTCTACTTTTATAAGAAAATATCTTCTTTTATTAATTTGACCCTATTATTTTTAATAATATAAAGAAAATGTTATCACTTTCAGCAGAATAAATATCATAATTAAAAATCTTAATTTTCACAACAAGGATTTTTAAATTGTCTATATTCTTCTCTCAACAACATATTTTTTCATTTGAATTATAAATATGGAGTTTGTTGAATTTCAAGATTTATAAAGGAGATTTGAAATAAAAACGATGATTTTGAGAATTGAAGGAGTTAGATGTGTCTCAACAAAGCGAGTAATTTTTCCAAATAAAGCGAAAATTATCCTGTCTAATTTTATATTTCTGTTTCCAGAATATTCTTGTGGCGAATCACTAGCGAGATTAATTAATTCGATAACGAATGGTCGAAAGATACACGAGAACCCATGAGTGTTGTTGATAATTGTCTCTATTAAGTACGATACAATAATCATAATAATTTAGTACTCTCTCCAGCGTTCTTTACATTCTCGTCACCTAAATTCCAAATCGCTAAACGCAAGTGTATTCAAAATCGAGGTTCGAACGACAAAATATCCACGTTTATTGCCACGCTACATATACGTATCATCGTATGCTACATAGAGTATTAAAAACTATGAAAGTAGAAGCTTACGTGAGTAAAAAAAAAAAGACAAAAAAAAAAAACAGGAAAGAAAAGAAACGATCGTTCTGCTATTTTTGTGCTACATTTACAGCGAGAATTTCGTTCAGTCATCTGAAGAACAGACAGGGGAGTAAGGAGATCGTGCTTATACACATGTAAAATAGCCAGCCGGAGGAGGCATTAAAAGAAAGAAAGCTTCGTACGCTTATTAGAAACAAGGTACTTCGATTAACATCGTCTTTTTTTTTTTCTTCTTTTAAATAAGCATTTTTCACAAAATATTCTAAATTATCGTCGTAAAAATATATATGTATACATACATACATATCTCTCTCTCTCTCTCTCTCGCTCTATATATATATGTTTCATTTACATTAATTGTAAGTATCTCAATTTTGAAGTGTGCGTTATAAATAAGATGACTAAATTGTTACTCTAAAAAATGGACGTCGTTTCTGTAAAATCATCGCCGAGATGAGATAGTGAGAAACGATGCAGCTATCATTTCGTTCTCTCTCGTTAAGTGGTCAGCATTGCTACCGAGAAGCCGATACATCATTTAATCCTCTAGAGAAAATTGTTTGATCTATTCTCGACGGTGAAATATGCAGATATTCTCTAAATATACAGTGCCATGCTGTACCATGAGTGCATAGGTGGATAAAAATAGTTCAACAATAATGCTTTCAATTGCTACGATTCTGTCACCGAACATCGGCCGCCTCGATCGTCGATGATCCTGTAAATTAAATACAAATCGCGTGGAACTGCTACAACCGTGACAGCTGCGGACTTTCATGCGTTTGTGAGGAATTTCACGCAATAACGAGAACTGAATAATATCCAAATATACGAAATATCCAAAGCAGAGTATTTATTACAATCAGACGGGGAATGTTTATGCATTTTTGAAACTTTACGACTCCAGAATGTAATTATCAATACATTTACACGTACGTTCATTGTCGTTAGGTTGCGGATTCATATTTTGTGAGTATAGTTAAAAAATTGGATATTAATAAGTAGAAAACTGTTACATGTACCGGATATTGCAGAAAGCGCTATAATTTGGATTTTATCTATCTTTTTCACATTATTTTCAATAAAATTCAATGAAGACAAAATTTCTTAATCTTCGAAAATTCTTTGCGCCTTGATCACGTTGATCACGTTAATCTCGAAGTTATGCTCGATTTATCCAAATTGTCGCTCGATGTTGGATCGAGTAAAGTAATATCGGTAAAAGAAACAAAATTACGATTTCAACACGTTTTGTATTATATAGCTCGCCATTGTCATACGTCGTGGTCTAAAATGCTTCGCCGCATTATTTTCGTCACCTTAAATCAAGCACAGTGACAGGTGCTCTGTTTGTAATAAATAACTCTTAACTGAGGTGCACAATTGTTTCTAATGGGGATCGGTTAAATCTTCATGCTCTATATTCATTTCACTCCCTTCCCAAAGAAGATAATGCGCGACATGTATCTTAGTCTGAAATACTTTTCATTCTATATATAATACATGTATACATGTACATGGCCATTACGCGTCAGGATTTTATGTATTCAAGAATATTGAGCCAGAATAATTTTTGGAATCGCGACCGAATAAAAAAAGAAACTACAGTATATCGTTTATCGGAAGTCCATTTATTAAAATGAGATTCCAATGTCTGATTAACTGAACTTTTATCGACTGAATCTACTAGCCTGAACGTGAGTTTTCATCACGTGAATGGAATAGACAGATGAGGAAAATTGGTGAATTTCGAATTATACATAGTTTTGTTCTCCAGTATGTTCAAACAAATGGAGTTCCACTGTAAGATTATTATCCATTCAAATGTAAAATGTTCGAAAACGGAAATAAAAATAAAATGAAAAGATGTGAAGAACAAGTTTGAGAACGAGTTCAGATAAACGGATTTTTGCTTTAAAGCATATGTGTTATTATCCATACAATGGATAAGTGCAGTAGGATAAAAGAAAGAATAAATAAATTAATGATTCGTAAGATTCATTCGTAAGAAAAGAATCTTCAAGAATCAATTTTGAAAATATTTTAAACGAATGAGAACTGAATGAAAAACAGGAAGTAAGAAGCTACTGTCAATTCTTTATCGTCTTCCAACCACACCTGGTGATCAAGAACATTAGCACCGGAAGTGTGTACAGAAATGTGTATAAGCACCGGATTTTTCGTAGACACTAGCAGACTAATTTTTTTTCTACAGCCGTGAGGGATAGATCACCCATGTCAAAAAAGACTATCTAGGACAGGGCTGTCCACGGGAGAGATCTTTGCTACAGAGAGTCGAAGATTGTTCACCATAACAGACGCTACAAATATTAAGTACTCAAGGATTTTACCTTTGTTTCTAATCCTTTGATCTTTCAGAAAAGATGTCTGATGTTGATGACTTGGACTTCCTCATAAATTTAAATTACATTAATAATAACTAGACAAGTTTAAAAATTATTTTCGTAACTTTGGCAGTGATTTAGTATTGTTGGAATAAATTCTAATAAAGTCAGTACAGTGCACAGATATAATTTCTGAAGGATTAATCGGAAACGATGAGTTAACTTATCACGAAACTTTAAAGATTTCCCAACCTTTTAACAACGAATTAACTCGCCATTCCTGGTTAAAGGATTCACTAAAACAATCACTACCTACTCCTTTTCGATCGTACGTACATTTATGTATTTACGTGTTTGCTACATTGCAACACAAACTTTTATCAATAAATTAATATTTAAAAAAAGATAACAGATATACACAAAATTTGTGTTTAATACGTTTTCACCTACCTCTTACATCCGTCTATCTTCTGCAATATATTGAATTTCATTCTTCATCAGACTTGAGTATTCAATGCTTGCAATGCCCAGTATAATAACAAGCACAAGATTCGATTTTTTTGTATTGATTAACATTAATTCTAATTCAGACAGACTACTTTAGAACTACGTCACAAAACTATGGTTGGACTATGGTCGGTGGAACTAACTACTCTTGTCCCACTTTTTAATTGTCGCCTAATTCTCATTTATCCCTTATGTTAATTTGATACACTTCTCTTGTAAAATGTCATATTGTAGAGGTATATTTTTAATATATAACATATAATATATATTACTGACATTTTTGATAAAAAAAAAAAGTATGCCGTCAGAGTTGCAAATAATATTCGTTTTCTAGGCTGTTGGTGAACAACACGTTGTCTTCTAATTAATTATACTATGTTACAAGTATACATTCAATTGTGACAAGTCGAAAATAAATGATTATAACGTTAGACAAAACTGCAGAAGATAAAATCACGATATGAGATTAATTTATACGCGAGAGTAAGAGTTTTGCGACTCTTACACGTAATTAAATACAATTTAGTCTGTTTATCATCACTAAAAGAATTTCTAAATTTAATTATTTATTTTTTCAATTCAGGCATTAAACTTTTTCTTTTCTATCAATTATTTCGTCAATTCGACACCAAGGGACAAATTAAGATTGGAAAAACGAGGAACGAATGAGGGTTAAAATCCGTATCGATGACAAGAAACCATGTTACAAGCTTTGCACTAAAATAAATTTCGTACACGCGGCATGTCTCGTGGATCACCTGCCTAATAATATAAGCAAGAATAATGTTTCCTCGCTTGCCTAACGATACAAGTAATAATAGTGTTTCTTCTTCGAAATTCACTTCGGCACCAACGTTTCGTGGTGTAGGTACTCATCGATACGAATTTCAAGCTAAACCACTAAAAAGTGACGCACGAGTAGTTGATCCCACTGACAATCTCACCGTTTCATAGTTACGTAATTCTAAAGCGATCTCTCTGACAGCCAGTTCGGAGGATGCGGTTCTTTTGATCGATTAGGTAATTAAAAGCAACGTTCGCGCGATCCCGTATCGAAAATATTGCCCATTCTTCTATTTACAGTCTGACAAAATAAATACATTCTTCGTTATATTTTGGTATTAACATAAAGCAAAAAAAAAAAAAAAAGGAAATACAGGAAAATACAGAAACATGAATGCTTGCTTCGGCAAGATTATCGAATCGGTTCGAAAGCCGCATTGTCCGCGCTGGTTATAATTCCTCGGTATCCCCCTACAGACAGCTCTGATCTAGCCGAAACACTAGCTACTGTAACAAGTCTTGCGCACGTCGGCAAGTATTACACTGAAATCGTCGTCCGCCTTGGAAACATGCTCGATACTCTGCGATTGTTGGCCCTGTTGCGCCTGTTGTTGTTGCTGCTGCTGCTGTTGTTGTTGCTGCTGTTGTTGCTGCTGTTGATGCTCCGGATACTTGGTCACGTCCATAGCCTGGTGATACTGATCCATCGCGTGGCCTATGGCCACGTTCGAGCATCGAGCGTCCTTCGTCTGATCGTCGACGATACACTGAGAGTTCGACATGTCCAGCTGCGTCTGCTGCGGCGTGTAGTAACGCAGATCGCTGGCGTAATTGTGGTTACTGTCGAGGAGATTCTGCGAGGTGAGGCTGGTGTGCGCCACGCTGGCCGAGTGCGAATATTTGAAGTACTTCTCCAGCTGTAACGTCTGTTGTTGCTCGTCCTCGGCGGTGGTTGCCATCGCTGCCTCCATGTGACCCAGAATCGGATGCTGTTGACCGGCGCTAGTTCCCTCCGTTTGGTACTCCTGATGATGACTCATTTGGTACCGGTGGGGTACACCTGAAAATAAATCGGAGAAGAGAATAGCCCCGGTCTCCTTCGGCGCGTGACCACGTCGCGAATAAAGGGGCTATTATACGAAGGAGAAAGCCAAGAGATTTCGGGTTGATGCTCGAGTTACCACGGACAAGTGATTCATATTTGCGAAACTTGCGAAGCATCTCGGTTAGAGGTTGCAATTAATAAAACCATCGCGTGGATCATTTTGTTTATTATTTGGGAGTGCTGTAACGTGTTGGCAAAAGTGTGATTTTTGATTGATTCAAGGGTGATGGGTATTTTATTTCTTTTAGTTTCTGTTAGCTTAAGGGTATTTTATTCTGTTTACTTCATTTTGCACGAAAGTTCAAGCATAATTCCTTTCCTCCAGTACTTTGCACGTACGTATTTAGTAACGTTTATAGTACATTTTTTTCAGGAATAAATAACAGTAATCTTTTGTGTCTAAATATTTTCGGAAAGGCAGTGTACAGTAAGTGAAATTATAAAAATTTCAGTCAATTTAATTGCTACTTCGTAAAAAATGTGACACTATAATAATACTATTATTACTCGAGAGGTTGGCAAAATCTTACGAAATTACACCCTTTGCGTGTATTATTTATAGTACGGCTATAATGTGTCATTTCAAAATATTTTACATAATATAATTTATAAAAAATGTCTCACGGGTGTTTGAATATTTTCGCGAGATCGCAGTATCTTCTTCAATGCTGTCTAAATTACAATCACGCATTCTGATTAAATATAACAACTCCTCCATGACACAATTAAAAACTATGAATATAACCTGTCCATGTACTGTCGCTCGTAAGTACGTAACTTAAAAATAAACTTTATCGCGTAATGATATTTTACGAAATAGAAATGTATTGAAACTGTAACTGTGTGCTCTGATTGTGCATGATCGACCACTGGAGACGATCCAAGTGTAAAGCCGCGAAATAACGTAAGAATGAATGAAGAATTACCAGAACAGCCTTCAGCGGCTCCACGAATCCCCATGGACTGTTGTCGATTGGCACACTGAACTGGATTATAGTTGCTCTCGACGGTGGACTGCATCGAATAGTTGGCAGTCTTCGAGGATTGGGTGCTCGTGTAGTGCTGTAACGATTGATCGTGCGGGGATGCGACCGGCGGATAAAAAGTCCCCGTCACAGAGCCAACATTCTCAAATCCGGAGCGCAATTTATTGCACGATACCATCATTCCGTTCGCTATACCCACCGCGGCTATGCTCGACGGTTGTCTCTCGAAATTTAAATAACTCACCTGAAAGAAGCAAAAATCACGGCTGCAACTTTCACTCGTGTTTCGTGCCACTGTAATTGAGACGTTAGCTTGTCCAAAACGTTGGGATAAATGGATAAATTGTGCCACGTGCTCAATAATTTCTTTCTTTCTTTCTTTCTTTTTTTTTTTTTTTTTTTTTTTTTTTAGATATTGGGATTGTTGATGGATTGATTTTATTGCTTGAATATTTACCGATCAATTAAAATGATAGTTCACGACAAAGTTTCTTGAAGAGATATATGAAGAAGCAGAAAATGAAAAGTAATCTACTAAAAATAATTATTTCTTATCGCTCAGATGTTTGAAATAAATACAAAGCAATAATTAATTAATTAATTTCAGTGTTACTATACACACCATCGTATGATAATTTAATTTTAGTACAACTTTTTTATTTAATTCATATTGAAATTAAATCAGTTTAATATTAATTATTTATGAAAATTTCAAATTTTAATTTCAAATCTTTCTGAACTTCAAAATTTAGTACACGGTGTTTCGAATTCCACAAAAATCATACGATACTTCTTTTTTCCAAGCATTGCTTTTGTCATTACAACGCAACTAAATAAGTCTACATTTGTCCCCGTAGTCCCTAACAAGATCATTTGTATGCACGCCATTACTCACTGATTTTTTGTAAGTCAGAGTATCTGTGTAAGCACCAGAATTCTGACACGACGATATGCTAGTACCACCAGCATGACCCGTGTGCAGTTGATTATCGGTACTCATGAATGTATATCGTTTCGTTTGCTCGCTCATTTCACCGTGTTGCTTCGTTGAACCGTCCATTAGATCTCGTTCAGGATCTGGATTTTGATTGGATGGCAAATGCGTTCCGTCACCTGGAAATTAATTTGCCAATAATTCGAGTGTTATATGCTTTCATTAATACAAACTTCTGACAAAAAAACTTCAATGGAGTAACAACAGAATTTTGAAGTGCCATTGTTCTCAGATGAAGAATAGCGTTAATAAAATGTTTTAAGAAATTGTAATTTTTACTGTAGCTTCTTAGTAAAAGCTCTAATGTACATATATAATAGTATTCAAATTTTTAAATGAAAACTGATTAAAAAAAAAAAAAAAAAAAGAAAGATGTTAAGAATAAACCTCGATTTACCAATAATAATATATTTATCTCGCTCTAATTCAAAATTTGAACATGGTTACAGACATAAAGTAAAGATTTATTTTCATTGTTGAAAAGTTTATTTTGAATATTGCGAATATTTTTATTCCATTGCATTTACTTTTTTTGGGCCGTTTAAATGCATCCTTTTGAGTGCATAAATATCCGCTAATAATCTGCTAATAATTTAATTATACAGGCACAATTTCTCAAGTTTCACGGTTGTCTGTACGGTAATTAATGCGAGTACAAGGTCTCACCATCTGGCTCGGGACTGGCAACTGGAGATATGTCCGGTGTGTGAATAATAGGCGTATAAGGACTACCGTACAAGGAATTGCTCTCCGATTTGTACTCCTGGATACCTTGCTGCTGCTGCTGGTGATACAGGGATGAGATCGGGGAATGGCCGCCCCATGGGATCTGAGGAATGCCTTGATAACTGTCCATCTTGGACCTTGAATAAACATTGACCGTCACTTCGTAATTCTTCCGAGAAGACGTCTTTAAAACGCGAAGGAAATTTTCTCGTTAAATAAAACAGAAGACACGCGAAAGATAATTGTCGTGCTTGAAGGGAATACTTTTGTTTCAATGAAACGGGCTTTCTTTATTTTAGCGTGAAAACAGCGAGTAGTCGATTTTTTTTTTATCTCATTCACGAAAGATACTCTGGATAGTTTGAGTTTTTATAAAAAAGGATATGTTGAATATGTTGAATGCACGATATGTTGAATATTCCTTTCCCCGAGTTTTTCTTTCATAATTAACCAACATCGTTTTCAACCGCTGGCAACTGATTGCGGACCATAACGAGTGACCGTATACGAACAATAAATCGTCGCGTTCTTTCTGAACTCGTCGGTTACGACATCACCGGATAGAAATGATTGAGAAGTAATAAATTTATTATTTCTTTTGCCTATTTCGTTTCACTCAAATATACTTAAAACTGAGGAGATATTGCAATTTTGGGACAAAATTTTCTCACGTCGAGAACTTTTTGTCCCAAAATTGCAATATCAGTCATTTTCAAAATAGTTGAAATTTGTTGCCAAGCACATAGTACGAGGAATTTGCTATCAAACTGATACCATCCTATGTCAAATTCCACGAATATCAACACTAGAACTACCAAAGTAATCAAAACGACCAATTTATAATTTTTTCTAGATACTTTATGGACGCAAAACAGTGTATTTTTAGAGGTTTGAATAATTTTACTTCGTAATTTTACTTACGAATAATAATTCGTAAATTATACAAAACAGTATATTCGTAGAATATACAAAACAGTGTATTTTTAGAGGTTTGAATAATTTTACTTGTATATTTTACGAATAATAATTCGTAAAATATACAAAACAGTATA
>NW_025110329.1:261967-273987 GCF_011392965.1 Frieseomelitta varia | reverse complement strand
CTTGTATATTTTACGAATAATAATTCGTAAAATATACAAAACAGTATACTCGTAGAATATACAAAACAGTGTATTTTTAGAAGTTTGAATAATTTTACCTGTATATTTTACGAATAATAATTCGTAAAATATACAAAACAGTATATTCGTAGAATATACAGAACAGTGTATTTTCAGAGGTTTGAATAATTTTACTTGTATATTTTACGAATAATAATTCGTAAAATATACAAAACAGTATATTCGTAGAATATACAAAACAGTGTATTTTTAGAGGTTTGAATAATTTTACTTGTATATTTTACGAATAATAATTCGTAAAATATACAAAACAGTATACTCGTAGAATATACAAAACAGTGTATTTTTAGAGGTTTGAATAATTTTACTTGTATATTTTACGAATAATAATTCGTAAAATATACAAAACAGTATATTCGTAGAATATACAGAACAGTGTATTTTCAGAGGTTTGAATAATTTTACTTGTATATTTTACGAATAATAATTCGTGAAATATACAAATAAAAGTCTGCACAGTCCATTGTATCATAAAGTTTCTCTATTTTTTTGCATTTGGAGTGTCTCTGATGGACACTCTATGTCGTCGGTAGTTGTAGTGTTGATCCGCGCTCGATTATTAATTCGACGACTGTGACTGGGTTAGGTTTGGAAAATCGCGGTGAATCGAGAGGAGATATCGACTTACATGGAATGATGAATCGTGGTACCAGAGGGGTTGGACCTGTTGGCCGTGGTGTTGGTCGCGGACGGCGGGGAGGATGGCGCCCCCGGGGCCCTCTTCGCGTGTTTCCTGCGCCGCGGCCTGTACTTGTAGTTCGGGTGTTCCTGCATGTGTATGACCCTCAGCCTCTCGGCTTCCTCGACGTACGGCCTTCTGTCCTGCGGGGTCAGCCCTCGCCATTTTTTCCCTGAAAAAATGCACGCGGGCCGTCCGTTAGTCGGTGCCGCAACGGTGCCACGATTTTTCGGCACGACATTGCCGAACGTTGGCTTGTAATACGCTGCTCGAAACGATGCTTACCACCGGTGTTCCTGAATTCAGGGGGGCGGCGTGAAAGGCAATAAAAAATTATATGAGTAATGGTAAAAGAGAAGAGACGGGAAGGCTGTGCAAATAGTTATTGATTCCTTTCTTTCTTTTTCTCTTCTTTTGCGGATACCTCGAGGAATACAATCGAGGCTTTGAACGTTCGATCTCGATTCTTTTCTGTTTTGTATGGTATGATGTAATTGACATGTATCGTCGTGTGTAATTGTAATTATTATTATGGTTTATTGCGATAATTGTACGATTATATTACGTGTTATTTGTAAATTGTACGTTAATTATAAAATCCTAGTCACACGTCAAGTAACGAAGTCAGGCAACTAACGTTAATTCGTTCGCACAAATTTTTGTGTTGAACATTTTCATTCCTGAGTTATTATTGAAGCCATGCAGGTACTTTTTAACTTTTATTAAAATATAAGCGAGGTTACCTATTTTTATTCTTTTATCGTGCACCACCAATTACCACTATCCGTGTGTGTTTGTGTGTGTGTGTACAACACGAAGGAACACATTTGTTGGTTTGTTGATAATTATAATGGTAAAAATATCTGTAATGGATACTTATCAATATATATAAGGAACGTGCAACTGTCGTTTCGTTCGGCGTTTATTTTTAACTTCGATTCATCATTGAAACACCACACAGTGTTTTGCAGTAAAGGCAGTTAAAGTCGGCTAAGGAAATGCTTCAATTTCCAATTGTAAAACGTTTGTCTTTTTTTACGAGAGAGGAAAAAATCTTTGAAATGTAGATTTATTGGTAAAATGAGAAACCCTACTCGAACGTTTCAATCCAGGCTGCCATGTAGGCAGATAAGTGCAGAGGCATAAACCTCGCGTGAATTTGTAATCATAAAAGACGCCATAAATTTGCAACCGGCTGTTACTTTCTTTGTACGTGGAACAGTATTCGCCGGGTTTCAAGACCCACCGCGTATGAATCGCATTTCCAATCAATTAATTAAGTGAACACGACAGTACATTAGTATAGTAGTATATTATATTGTATAATGTACAGCTTGCTTTGTACTAGCGTGAATTATAATTTTCTAATTGGAAAGTCAATCGTCGATGATCAATTTTATCGACCAAAATTTTTTCTAAATTCAACGATGTGAAATTTACATTTATTTTACTCTATTTGAGTGTCACGTTTACGTCTACAAATAATTAGGCAGAATATCGTCGTAGAGAATTTTAGTTTCAACATCAAACACAGACAGACAGTCGTGTCTCTTTGAACTTTTCAAATGTAATCTCATAATGTAAAATATCTAGCAACGTTTCTAAATTTTGGGGGCTTTGTGCAACAATTTGCTACCATCGCTCGAGCGTTGAAATCCTCCAGTCTCTGACAATGAGTCTCGGCGCGTTAATAAAACGAAACGACTCGAGTCCATTAACAAACTCAATCCAAACCCATCAGCACGATCCACGCGTTGTAGCAAATCAATCTTACACACACTCAACGCTCGACACACGGCACACTCGTCGAATCTAATCTTTCACCGCGAACCTATAAATTCTTCTGCACGTAAGATCCGCATTCACCATTCCTACATACACACACACACACACACATACATACGTACTATTGGAATCACGGTGCCGGGTAAATCTACCAAGGAGGAAGGTATCGCGGCGTTATTTCAAGGATCGATAAGACCGGCTGCGGTTCGTTCGCCGATTGGCCGGCGATACTCTTAATTCATGCTACGAGGCTTGCCCCTAATTGCCCGCTAGGTCGACGTTCGTCGTCGTCGTCGTCGTCGTCGTCGTCGTCGTGTGGTCGTGGAGGAAGCGGAAAAATGGTCGGACGAGCGTAGATACGAATTACAGGGAGGGCTTGGCCGGTCGACTTGGCCGGACGACGACGGCTCGGAATCTGCCTTAGTTGCGTTCAATATGCCCGTCCGGCATGGTAGGCCGGAATATCATTAAGCAGGGATAAGGGTTAATACGAACGTAAGATGTTCACGACAAGAACGAAAAACTTGAGCGAGGCGGATGTATATGGTGTGCGCGCGTACATATGTACACGGGATATACGGCGTATACACACCGTAGCTGTATAGGTACATAGGCGCATGGGGGCGTAGATATGGGTGCGCCCGTGCCTTCAGCCAGCCACAAGGCACGAACCATTATTTCATATTTCATTTTGTATATTTCAACTCCGGAGGAGACGCTAACCCGAACGACTCGCACACAGTGTGCCCGGGCAGAGAGGGAGAGATGGCAGCGGAATATAAAGAGGAGAAAACGAAAAGAGAGAGAGAGAGAGAGAGAGAGAAAAGGACAGATGGAAAAAGAATTATATAGGAAGATAAAAGAAAAAAAAAAAAAAAAAAAGAAAGAAAAAGGGAAGATGGTCGCGAGGTCCTCTAGCTCTCCCTGCAAAGTCCATTTTTGTCGCCCCGAGTTTCTTCTTACTTGGATCTTCTTTTTCCTCTTCTTCTTCTTCTTCTTCTTCCTCCTCAGGTTCTTCTCTTCGAGCGGCTGCCCTTTTTTGCGACACGCACTAGTACTTTTCGTCGCGACAGCGACCACGGTTGAAGAAGTAAGACCCTGCGACGTGCACGTCGAGGATTCAATGGAATCTCCTTTGTCGCCTGTCGTTCTATGGGCGACTCTTCTGCACGAACGGAAGAGGGGAAGAAGGAGTCGAGATTTCTTTGAGATTCTGATTTCTGCGTGATGAATTGCCCGCGATCGAGGGAATTACTTAGCCGCGGAAGATTTACGTCGCGAATTTGTTACTTACGTTCTTCGGGACCGTTGCAAAAAGCGATACTTGAGTTGAGAATTGTATCAGTTTGTGTTTCTGTATTTGTTTGCGAATTAATCGAGACGAAGCGCCGTCTGACAAGTTGTTTATAAAAGACACATTTGTTGTTACGTTCCTCGACAGATCCAATATTCACTCGCGAATTAGCTTGTTTCATTATAAACGATATTTGACGTTTCTCGATTTTTTTATATCATTTTAATAATCGAAGAATTGTCTGAAACTGAGACATTGTTTGAAATTAATTTCGAGAATTGACTTTGCAATGTTACAATTTAAAACTACTTCTAATGCGAACAATCTCGCTTCATAAATTTTAAATAAATTAAATTTAATTATTTCAAATGTAAAATATAAATTTTAAATAATTTTAAATATAATCTATAAATTTCAAATAATTTTAATATAATTTATTAATAAATTTTAAATAATTTTAAATATAAAATATAAATTTCAAATAATTTTAAATATAAAATATAAATTTCAAATAATTTTAAATATAAAATATAAATTTCAAATAATTTTAAAAAATTTATACACAAAACATAATTTTAAATATAAATTTAATAATATTAAATAATCTCAGGTTCCCACAAATTTCGACATTCCGGTCAGAGTACAATATACGAGAAATGTCCGTTTTAACACTTCGTAAATTGAACCAATCGTTATCACACTCGACGTTGTATAAAATAATATTCATTCGCACGTTGCTCAACCTCTTTTGTGCCATTTCAACACGAAGACACTAGCTAGAGCAACGCTGGACTCAATGTAACGTTTCAATTTACAAGGGCAAGAGTAAGTATAAGTAGACTGCATTGTCTGCAGTCTTACAAGTCTTACAAGTCTTCGTCTTTTGCAACAGTAAAGGTAAACCTTACAACCAATCTCAATCTTATAAGTACTCTCGTAAGTCTTCGTCTCGTGATGCATCACGCGTCCCATCAGACACTTTGGATTTACCCAAATATAAAAACCAAATGTTTACTACCTGTTATTCTCAACACGATGAGAATAACAGGAATAAAATGGTACCTCCTACCGGATAAAGGTACTGCAGCTGAACTTTTACGACTTGCGAGCACTTCCGCCTCTGCGTTCGTCATCGCGAAGCAACGAACATCGCCGACGAGAAGAGAAGAGAAGAGAAGAGAAGATGACCGAAGGAAAGAAGAAAACCGCAAACTTCTTTTGTCCCCGCGTGGCCGTGTGCCCGAAACTTTTTACCCTGGTCGAGCACGCGGTCGGACTCGCCCATTTGCCTCCTCCGGCTGTGTTTCGTGGAAACGCAGTGAAATCACCAAGGCGATGCATCTCGAGTCGGGCTAGAGAAGAACGGAAGAGAGGAAGAGGAGCAGAAACGGAAGAAAAGGAAGAAAGGGGTCCCGGCGCGGCGCCTGAGACCCTTTGGCCGACAATAAGTAAACTTAATTTAATATTCCAGGGCGCGCTCGCAACGGTGATTCATCATCACACCCGCGCACTACTTCCCACCATGACGTCCTCGTTAAGTATTCTAATGGTTGCCGTGTACCTCTAATTTACCCTGGTCGGACGACTTCATTAATTTCGATGTTTCGGCCAGAAGCTTCGGACACCGCGCGCACGGATCAGGGAACAAAGTTTAGGCCGTGTCCGATCAGTCATCGCGCTGATGTCTGTTTCGTCGTCTTCTAATCGTAATCCCTCTGTCCCGGTGGCGTTGGCGTGAGATTCGAAGGGATTCGACGTCGATAGAAATTCAAATTGTCGGAGTCGGTTACATTTTTTAATTGGAAATCGATTTATGGATAATTTCAAGGCAAACGAGAATTTTTCATCGCACTTGCTCTACTCTTCTTTCAAGCTTTCGAAAGTGAATTTTGTGAACCCGCAATAATGCAATTTCTATGTTCTGCGGTTGGCCTGTTACTTCAATTTCTACGTATGTATAATTCCAGATTGAAAGATAATTTTAAATTCGCAGAGAAATGTTTGAAAATGTTACAATTATTACATCTGCAATTCGGTTTAAAATTTTTCTATGTACCTGCTGCTTGTGAGTATTAATTTCAAATGTATCAATCATTTTTCGAGCTTTACACGATTTTTACTGTTCACCAATTATTTGTAATCGTTCCTTAATTTCTCACGTTTTCTAAATATTAACTGACATTGAAATCTGACTTGACTTGTGTCTATCCCCTGCAATCTTATCAGCTTCAACATCGAAGAATTCCAAGTTTTCAAACCGGCGAATCATTCGTAAATCAAGCAGTTAGTTCAAATTCCTTTCGTCTATCGAAGTCTATCCAAAAAATCGAAAAAAAAAAAAAAAGAACATCACGTCGAGACTTTGATCGAATGATTTTCCAAGCGCGTACCAAAGGAACCTCGGTCACCGGTTGCGCAGCAAAAGTATGAAAAACTCCGTTATCGCGCGCGCACGCGCAAATGTATGCAAAGCGCATGCAGGTCGCAATAAGTCGATCATCAGGCGTGCACGCTTCGGAAATCTCATTTGAAGAACCGATGCTAATAGGCTGCCTTATCCACGCCGCCTAATCTGGCCGCGCGCGTGTACACGACCGGCCGACTCGTGCAATTCGTCGAAGCGTGATAAATTAACGCCAACAGAGATCGCGACAAATTACGAGTCTCGTCGCGCCGCTCCCCCGCGAGTTAGCCGCACTCGTCTCTCTCTCTCTCTCTGTGCCCGTCAACAAACGAAAAAACGTGCTCAACCATCCCCCCCGATCGTTGACATTTTCAATGAAATGGCTCGTTCGTTCTGCGTTCGGTTAATTAACGATTCCCCGGTGATTTACGCACGCGACGAATCCAAGTGAATTCCGTATGGGCCGGCTAGGCTACAACACGGTCAATTAAGAAGCGGCGTCTATGCGGGGTCTACTACACGCGAAAAGGATACACAGTAGGAGCGATATACCGGCGGAGCAGACGCCTGCATCGCTGGAACGTGACATTTCCAGAATCGAGCGGGAATCATCGTCTCTTCTCCTCGCGGCATTTAGAGTACTACCGAGAGAGACTGGAATTACTCTCTGTACTTCTCCTCTATATTCACCCGCTTGTACGAGGCTTTAATTGCGCGTGCGAGACGCGCGATAAATCTCGGCAATGCGCGGCGCGTTGAATCGCTTTTAGCACCTACTGACAGTCCTTGCTGAAGAAACGCCTCGTTTAAGAAACAATTTGCTGTAACCCCCGTGAGCCATCGCGTGGTCTTGATCTCCAGCGACGGTCTCCTTTGGCCGCCGGCGTGAAACGTGCCTCCCCTCGCCCTCTCGCCTCCCACCCCCCCGAACGATGAGTTTCACGCCGTTTATATACGACCGCGATCGAAAACGATTGCTAAATTACACGCACGCGACGCCGGTAATAAATATACATGATGTATCGGTACGCGAGCCTGCGCGCAATTAAATTTATCGAGAGCTTAGGAGTCGACTTGGGCGACTGACGATCTTCTACGGCGGCCGGGCGAAATTGACGTCGATCGACGAGGACGGTTTCCCGCGCCGTGCAAGAAAATCTAATGACAATCGGTAAGAAACGGCGTAATCGTACTCGCGTTATCGTATATGTATAAGTGAAAGTCGCGAGATGAGACGCGTGTATCTGTATGTTGGTATGGGGGGGTTAGTTTAGTATCGTGACACATTAGAGATAGGAAATATTTATCATTTTCATTTAATATTTATTATTTTTCGAAAGAATAATTTACATTTAGCAAATGTTAATTAAGAACGATTTTCAATTTTGGAATTTTATTTGTGAATATTAAACTGTGTCATCGCATGATTTATTACATAGTATTCGCTGAATACGAACACATACGTACGTTCAAATATATAAGAGCGCGGAAACTGATGGTGAAAAAAAAAATACATAGTTTTACTTGCAAATAGTAAACTGCTTTCCTTATAGTGTCATTATATCATAACTGTTTGTCATGTTCAGTCAGAAAGTATCTAAACACTTACTATAAAGTTTTGATGTATATACTTGGTGTCTTATGTAAAATATTTTGAAATTTCATTGTGACTAATTCAATATGATTATACTGATAAAAATTTGAAGTCAATAGGAAAATGTGTACCAAACTTGCAAGATATTTATTGCAAACAATCATCTCAATCTAGCAATTGTTCAATACACTGGACATTGATTTTTAATAAATATTTAATTCTATATTTATTAAATACTATTTTAATTATTATTGAACATAAATTTTTATTCGCAAAATTTTATTTGCAAAATTGCTCTAAGAAATTATTAATTGTTCATCTTAACCACCTTTAGTTCCACTGTCAATGAAACGTTTAAATGTTTCATACAACTCGCTGAATATATTCATGAAAAACTTCTTACAAGTTATATGCCACTTGAACCAAAATTGCTCTAAGAAATTATTAATTGTTCATCTTAACCACCTTTAGTCCCACTGTCAATGAAACGTTAAAATGTTTCATACAACTCGCTGAATATATTCATGAAAAACTTCTTACAAGTTAGACGCCACTTGAACCATTTGGATAATTCATTTAGGGCATCGTCTTAAATACCACAATTCCACCGTCCATTTTACAGAAATAAACGTATCAAAGGTAAAATCACCTTATTCTCTTCATAACTCAATCTAGCCCACAGGCCATAATTTAAATCAAATTAAATCAGTGCCCCGTAGACACTGAAGCAAGAAAGTTATCGATACGTCTTGCTACAAAGTCTCTCTCTCTCTCTCTCTCTCTCTCTCTCTCTCTTTCTCTCTCTCTCTCCTACACCCGGCTAACCACATATTCCGTTAAGTGTTCGTGATACGGGCTCGAAAACCGCTAATCCGACTCGATCTACGAATGAATTACAGCTAAACGCCGAAACGGTCCGCGTCGAATCGGTTTGATCGAATCACGGCCGATCGACGTTACGAGGCAGAAAATCCGTTCATTTAACTCCTCGATATGGCTTGTCCACATCCGCGTGTGTAATAGTTCGACGTAAGCAGCAAACGTCGAGGGAACTTACGGAGAGAGGGATCAGAGAATAAAACGTGGAACGACGACGACGATGACGGCGACGAAGAAGAAGAAGAAGAAGAAGAAGAAAATGAAGATGATGAAGAAGAAGAAGAAGAAGAGGTCGAAAGCGAGGCCCACATCGGTGGGACCGCATCGTGCACCCCGCCCAACCTGGGTCGCCCACTGTCACCATTAATAATACGTCTCCCGTCCCGTGATGTATCTCATCTCCGTTGGCGTCGTGTGTTGTGCCCCGTGTTCTGTCGTGTCGGTGTTTAGCCTTCGTTGTGCGCTCGGTCACACGCACGCTCAACAACAACAAACACACTTCAGCCAAAAGCAACACGCACACACACTCGCTACCTTCTTTATTCTCTCTCTCTCTCTTCTCTCTCCCTCGGTAATTTTCCCTCTCCCTCTCTTTCTGCCACTCTGTTTCACCTTTCTCTCGCTTCTCCGGCTCGTCTCGTCTCGTCTCCTTTCCCACCGAGCGCAGATGATATCGCGGTTGCCTCGTCTGGTTCACGCGCGACGCCAGTAACGCACACACGATAATCCACACACGCGGATGTTACGTTGCGTGCAGGTACTACTTGGCGCACCCACACGAAACCCTGGGAGGGGTTGCGAGCACGAGGTCGTTACCGACGCACATGCACGGTCTCGCGTGCAGCAACAACCACCATCGCCGCTCGACACTTCGCTCTCTCAACTTTGACAGCCAGTTTTCGGACAAAGACGTCAGCCGAGGGAGAACACCTTCCCTACTTCGAGGAAGAGGCACCCATCAAAAGCGTCGCTAGGCGCTTTACTGGAGAGTAAAAAATTGTCGCGAGTTCCTCTTACGAGAGTGTTCCTTTCTCGTAAATGGATACTGGCTTCTGAGAGTTACTGTCCGAGAGCATCGCTCAACTGTCTGAGAGTCGACACAATATTATACTGTTCTCGGTGAGTTTAGAATTCGAAGCGGTTTCAAAGTCCTGAGAGTACTCTCGAGCAGAATAATGAATGATAAAAAAAAAAGTGCGGGCCGAAAGTGAAATTATTGAACTAATTTCTTTTAATTTGAATTGTTATACAATAATTACATTTTATAATATTTAATTATATAATATTATTATAATATTATATAATAATTTAAATATATATAAATATAAATATTATATAATTATATAATATTATAATATAATTATGATATAATTAAATATAAATATTATTATAATATGATATAATTAAATATAAATATTATAAATATTACATAATTATATAATATTATAAATATTATATAATAATTTAAATATATATAATATAATTAAATGTTATATAATAATTTAAATTATTGAACTCTTCTTTTCATGTTGATTTTTCTTTCTTCTTAAAATATTATTGGCAACCATGAGGGCACACATTTTTTGCACCTCCATGTCACTCGTCTTTCGAACTAAACTACACCACAGTGAGTAGGACCAGAGACAACCATGAACTCTCAAATGTACACGGTTTTGAGAGTTCTATCGGACAGTAAACTCCCGGAGAGTATCGCGGTCTCTCTCGGAGAAAGAAAATTCTCAAAGCTGCTCTCAAATGGACACAACGCTTCAGAGTACTCTCGAGAGTAACTCTCAAATGGACAAAGGCCTTAAGAATATAATGGGCGAGAGGGATTCTATATTTTTCTCTCTCTCTCTCTCTCTTTCTCTTATAAGTCGTCATTCATAAGCTAGCAGGAACTCGATTATTGCTACCGAACGCATCGGGGGACGAACGCATCAGATAATCCATTAAGATCGGCAGAGGTCTGGCTGATCGCTGGGGGCAGATTACTTTTCCGTCGGGCGAAAGCCGGGAGCCGGAGATTGTCGCCAAGGGGCCACTACTCCGCTTTGTCCACATGTCCAGCGTGTACGATATATGCTTATGCGACGGACGATAGACGAACAGAAGTTCTCGGGGACGTTGCTTGGTGTTGAAACACATCGTAACAGGGTTGTTTATCGAGACAAAGGGATCCACCGATGGACTTTCGTACGCAAGATATTTTCTTTTCCTTTTTTTTTTTTTTACGTGTTAATTACGAATTTAAATTGGAAAGTGAAGATCGCGAGTAGTATTCTTCTCGACGAGCGAAATGACATCTGCATTTTCAATCTGAACGCGGCAAATTAAATAGTTTTCTGAGAAACTGACAATTCTGACTTATCCTTCGGTCGCGCGTCAAATGTCATATTTAAATTTAAAGTCACGGAAATTATGTTTCTCAACAACACACCGATGTAATTCCTGATCTAAATGCATCAGAAATTACATCCCTCGATGCAACAACGTAAAAGAGAAGTAAAAATTGCAGAAGTTAATGTGAACCCATCGAAATCACATTCCTAATTATAGCGTGCCAATGTAAATCATCGGAACGCCTGATTTCTCTTATTTCTATTATTTCTGAAATTAATTTTGATTAATTAAATATAATTTCATTTTTCTTTACGCAATTTGTATTTAATTATATTATTATATATATTCTATATTATGTACGTATTATATACATATGTAAGAAAAATATTCGTACTGTCCACTGTGAGCTATTGATATTGTTTTACGATAGAAAAATGAAACTTCTTAATAACGATGTGTGTACATATATATTATCTTAATTAATTAGTTTTCTCGTATCGTAAGAAAATACCTTTATAAATATAGTCTTTCAAAGAATACTTTCGTGGCTCGCTGTATGTTATATTGTTGTACAATATCAAATATATTACTCATATCGGGAATAGTAGTAGTAGAACATAATAGAAATATAACAATTAGATGATCATCAAATATTTCTACCTTCTTATGTTTCTACATATTATTATATATATTATTATTATTGTTATATATATTATTCTACAATATGTACGTATATACATATGTCAGAAAAATATTCGTACTGTCCACTGTGAGCTATTGATATTGTTTTACGATAGAAAAATAAAACTTCTCAATAATGATGTGTGTACATATATATTATCTTAATTAATTATTTTTCTCATACGAATTTTGGAGTGTATCGTATCATAAGAAAATACTTTATAAATATACAGTCTTTCAAAGAATACTTTCGTGACTCGCTGTATATTATATTGTTGTA
>NW_025110329.1:256631-261868 GCF_011392965.1 Frieseomelitta varia | reverse complement strand
ATATCAGGAATAGTAGTAGTAGAACATAATAGAAATATAACAATTAGATGATCATCAAATATTTCTACCTTCTTATGTTTCTACATATTATTATATATATTATTATTATTATTATATATATTATTCTACAATATGTACGTATTATATACATATGTCAGAAAAATATTCGTACTGTCCACTGTGAGCTATTGATATTGTTTTACGATAGAAAAATAAAATTTCTCAATAATGATGTGTGTACATATATATTATCTTAATTAATTAGTTTTCTCATACGAATTTTGGAGTGTATCGTATCATAAGAAAATACTTTATAAATATACAGTCTTTCAAAGAATACTTTCGTGACTCGCTGTATATTATATGGTTGTAGAATATCAAATATATTACTCATATCAGGAATAGTAGTAGTAGAACATAATAGAAATATAACAATTAGATGATCATCAAATATTTCTACCTTCTTATGTTTCTACATATCTGTTGCTTCACTGATTAACACTCAACCCTTTGCTCACGATAAACTTTTTTTGTATCGTCTGCCAGCAATTTATTAATATACGAAACGTCACTTCAAATAAAATGACGTAGCATTTGTTGGTACTTAACACGAAATTTCGTTGATTATATCTTTCGAACATTGTTTGCTAGAACAGTTACAACATACAAGAGTTAATGATACGTAGTTTTCAATCTCTGGAAAAATAATATCCACCGTCTTTTCAATGTTCGTGAGAAATCCAGTTTATGCGAGTTATTCCGAATTACATCTGTGAATTGTCGAATATCAATTCGACTAATTTAGTAACTATCATTCAGAAATTTCTTCCTCTGAAATTCTTTTGTTAGGCGTCTGTTCAGATGTTACACTGCATCAAATGTATACGTTCATTACAACTATCAGCAAATTATAAAAAGAAGAAGTCTATTAATTTAAGTACGATGGTCCCCTCGGAAGGGACAGTCGAGTGCAAAAAGGTGAAAGTTATCACCAAATCCCCACGAGTTTCTCTCGATTTATTGTCAACTCATTGTTCGACCGGCGAATCACGACGAAAATTAACGCTCGCTTTGTCATCCATCGATGAAAAAAAAGAGAAAAAAAAAAAAAAAAACAGAAGAACTGCGAGCGATAAATACAATGTTTCGCGGCGTTCTTGATTGCGGCTCGCGTCGTGGGCGCGCGTTGGATCTCTTCCTGGAAAATCATTCATCGTCGCGAGCCGCGTTACCTTGGGTGTCTCGAAGCGAGAAATATCGCGCTACGAAACGGCAATTGTCGTGCTGCGTTATGCATGTAACCCAGCGCTCGTCCCAAGCGAGCGTTAACAGGCGAGTGTGCTCCGCCACGAAAATGTTCCTCGTCGCGGACACGAGAACGAAACGTTTCCATCGCGATGGATCGCCAGAGGGAGACGACACGCGCGTTTGTCAATTCCCTCCCGACACGTTCGCCGCGTCTTTATGGACTATCGTCGATAGAGAATGATTCTGAAGAAGCATTGGCCTTGTCGCGTAATAAATTCACGCTCGCGTGATCAACGTAAAAGCGGGAAAGTACGATGAATGATTAATCACGGGACGGCGACAGTTTCCCAAATCACGCGAAATTCACTTGCCGAGTGAAAAATGTTTCGAGTGAAATTTGTTACGGCGTTAAATGAGCTAATATATTTGACTGATCGCGTTGATCGCTTTTTTATACGCGACGCGTAACACTTGATCTGGTAATTGAGAATAAAAACCATTGAGATTCGAGTCAGTTATCGGGGTGTTTCTTTACTTTTCTTTTTTTTTTTTTTTATTTTTATTGTATTTGAAGCTGTAGCTTTAGGCTTTTTAGACTTTTTAATTTAAAGTCGAGATATTTTGAGAAACTTAAAATGACATCCGTATCTCCGGAAGAAAGAAAATATAATAAAAATTGCGTGAATTTTTTAATGTTACACAACTTTTTACTTGGGAAGGAATCTACGTTGTCTAAGTAATTGCATAATTGTCAATAAAATTATTATAGATACTAGAATATATTGGTATATGTCAATTATTATATGTTAAAAGCTAGTAATATTAATTAAATTATATTAATTATATTAATATCAATTAATTCTCTAAACACAGGGCACATCCCATCACATCTCGTTCGTTTCATACACGTTACAAGAAACTCTCGCAGGGAAACCTCTCTATCAAACTCGTGTCTTGCATCAGAGTAGTTAAAGTCAATCAATTTAGTAAATCTATCAATTGCAAATGTACGAAAAATTACGAATTCGTCATTTTCCCTCACTAATATCAATTATCTGCAAAAACAGTGACTTCTTCAAACATGATAGCGTGACAAACGATTAATTATCCGTTATTAGCAAAATTCTAGGATTCTGCAAACATAATGAAGCAATCACCGCACTGATGTCTGTAAAATCCTGAAACTTTGGTAATCCCACAATTAATATCATTTGTCACGCTATCATGTTTGTGGAAATCATGATCACCAAAGTCACCGATTAAATCTCAAATGTACATTTTCTGCTGAAACGTATCGACGCATCCTATAGTTAGAGAATAGATCGAGAGCGTGTGCTTGGAAGAAACTCGCAAGGGAAACCTATTTAACCAATAAAATTCTGTCACGTAATACAATTCCCGTTCGCTATCGGTGGCTCGTTGGTGACAAAAAGAAGAAGTTGAAGAAAAAAAAAAAAAAAGAAAAGAAAAGCGATATTACTGGTTCGTAGTAACGAACGCCCGGAAACGTTTTACTTCGTCGCCGGGAAGAATGTTAACGAAAGCGGACAATGCTTTTTACGAAACGACGCGGCAATGAGCAACGATCGTTTGCACGATTTATGATCAGATCTCGCGCTCCCGATCCACGATCGTTTCTTCCAGCGATGATCGTGTTTTATTATTAGGTTGATTCTCGTTTGAATTTTGCGCGGTGATTCTCTATCTAAGTCGAACGGTTAATGCGATATTGATGTAAGGAGGGGAAGGATTCGCAATGGAAACGTTCAACAAGCAGGATCGTTACAGCGGATGATGATCGCGAATAACACGATGGAAAAAGAAAAGTTGATACACTATTGGAGACCTGCGTTCAATGGAAGGTGTAAAAAATGATTTTATTGGCTGAAAGGATTCGAGGTAGAGCGTAACATGGTAAATATTACGAAGAGATCGATTGCATTGTCATTAGCCGTGTTAAAGCTAGATTGATGTCGTTTTAAATGCCGTTGTTACGTACGGTGGTAACAAAAAGGGATCATCAGCCCCAACTGTTACAAAATGTGTTGCAAAAATGAAATTAAAGTGAAGGTGAAATGATTTGACAGAAGAAATAAATAGGGTAATCTTGAGTGGAAGGAAATAAACTATCTCCTGCGATAAATAAAATAACACGTGATTTTTAACTTTCAGATGTGACAGGATAGTCTTGATAAAAAATTTTTAATAAATTACCACTGTTCCACAGATATAAATCTGCTATATGCAACTGTCAGACAAAATTAATATTATTCAAAATGGTCCAAACTTTGAGATAAAATTTTTTAATAAATTACCACTCTTCCACAAAAGTAAATCTGCTATATGCAACTGTCAGACAAAGTTAATATTATTCAAAATGGTCCAAACTTTGAGATAAATTTTTTTAGTAAATTACCACTCTTCTACAAAAGTAAATCTGCTATATGCAACTGTCAGACAAAATTAATATTATTCGAAATGGTCCAAACTTTGAGATAAGATTTTTTTAATAAATTACCACTCTTCCACAAAAGTAAATCTGCTAAATGCAACTGACAGATAAAGTTAATATTATTCGAAATGGTCCAAACTTTGAGATATCCTATATAAACAACATAGTCTATCGAATAAATTTGCAAGACTACTAGAGGAAATCCTATGGAAAACATATTGTTTCTTTCGTATCGAAAAATTATTCGTAAAATTATTCTAATTACGCTAATATTGATAATATATATTACTATTAATATTATAAATATTGTAATTACAACGCTGAATTAAATTAATGTTTTAAATCATGAAATATTAACAATAATATATATTATTAATATTATGTTATACTTGATTCAATTCAAAAAATTAATTTAATTCAACACTGCAATTACAATACCCGATTATTTAAATTATGCGACGTTTAATATTAAAATTTAAAACGTATAAACATTTCACAATTGAAAACAGTATCTTTCTTTAAAAGATACCTTTTGATCAAGAATATACATACTAATAAACTTATCGTTAGACGATCTTCTCTTATTGTCTATTTTTTTTACCCAACTCAAAGCGTATTATCAATCTATCGAGGATTAAGAGTAACAGAACGCAAACTACCAAACTTTACCCAACCGAAAGGAACCGAAAAACAAAACTGTGCCTACACCGAAGCGCGTAGAGTTATCAACGTTCGATCCAAAGCAACAAGTCCCGACGAAATCGACCTAGCCGAGCCGGAAACTTTCTTTCGTACAGCTCGATCGCACCCGTCACTTCTGATCGGAGCTGTACAGGCGTGGTGCAATGCAGACCGGCGATCAAGAGGGACAAAAGTCTCTCTCCATCTTTCTCTCGGTGCACTCTGTTCGAAGAAAGAGCCGTCGGTGGAACGTAGTCGGCGCTCGAGGGGTCCCACCTCCGTAAACACAACGCCGATTCCAACCTTCGTTGCTCGACGTGTATATTTTCATAAATATAATAATTTATTTCCCTCCACGGATAAATCCACACGCGGAGTGGCAGATGTTGCAATCTACGTGGCGTACGTTCCTCGTAATCCTCCTCTTTCGTCGTCCTCGTCATCGTCGTCCTCGTGGCTGGCCGTTCATCCGTTCGTTCGTAACGTTGGTTCGGGGATAGGTGGGTCGGAAGGTAAGGTAAGGTAAGGGTGCGGCCAGACTCCGCTTTCCAACTCCACCTCATTACCCGGCATTCTATGCAGAGACTGCGCTTATGGCTTATTACTGCTTTGGCTTAGCTAACACGTCGGTCCCTCGTCTATCTGTGCCCCCGTGCACGTGCACACGGTTAGCTTTAACCCTTTGCCAACCACATTTTGATAATCTGATACATCCTTTCGCGACCGTATTGATGCGTCGGTGATTACAAAATTGAATTTTATCGTTTCTTATCGCTGCGCTTCGTCGACACATCTTAATAAAGATTGTTGATAATAAATAACAATTTGTTGGTAAATTTTTAATCGAAGCGTGAAT
>NW_025110329.1:234292-256586 GCF_011392965.1 Frieseomelitta varia | reverse complement strand
TCTAGTTAATTTGTTATCGTTGCGCTTCGTCGACACATCTTAATAAAGATTGTTGATAATAAATAACAATTTGTTGGTAAATTTTTAGTCGGAGCGTGAATTATTAGCACGACTAGTGAACAATCTTCTATAATACTTTGATGAACGAAGGAAACTCTAGAGGACTTTTCGTTCATTTGTCTCGTAAATTTTTCTTTTCTAGACTAGCTGGTGTGATTTTAATCTTGATAAAAAGAGAGAGAGAGAGAGAGAGAGAGAGAGAGAGAGAGAGAGAGAGAGTATATATGAGAGTATATATTTATTACACGTTACGTGACAAGTCAAAAAGTCTTACAAGAGCTAGTGGAATTTAGGCTAAAGTCATCGTCATTCGTCGTTTGTGGCTTTCAAACCAAACTATATTGACTGAAACTACATTCATTAATAAACATTTTTTTATTGAATAAACATTCGTTTACCAACACCCTTTCTCACAAATGAGAAAGACTTCAGATCTCAAGAATTCCCCTGAAATGAAAAATATCTCCAAAACTTCTAACTACACCATCATACGCAAAATACTATCTCGACCAAGCCGCACGATGATATCTATCAATCTTCATCATTAACTTCAAAAGCCCCACGTCCCTGAACGAATAACCAAACGCTGGATCGTTTCACTCACAATCAGACAGACGTAATCGGACCGATCAAGTCGTCCTATCCTACTTGTACGACTTGCTTAGGTGTCGTTCCTACCGAGGCAAGCAAAAGCTCGTTTCCAACCACGTTTCCAACCACGTTCAATCGCCGGGCTTCCACGTTTCTCGATTCTCATTTTGTACGCAAGCGAGGCGCGCAATTATTAGTGCCGATCTTGTCTGCAGGTTCGTTACGTTGGCTCGCCTAGCAAGGACCAACGACGAGAATCCTCTCCTCTGCACAGAGGCTGTGCGTAATGCCCGTGATACCGACTTTGTCGGTATTATCTGCTCGCCGGTGTGCTCGCCGGTGGCTCCGTGAAAACAAGACCGTCGGAGATTTAACCCTCGATAAACGCGCGACCACCGGAATATCGTGAAGGCCTCTCCTCTCCCTCGGCGAGACCGCTTCCAGCGGAGTTGCCCGCACGATTAACGGCTCATTTGGAATCGCAACTTACAATTAGCGTCGTTTCGTGTCCTTCTGTCGGGCGTGCTTGATGCTTGCGGGTGGTTAACGTTAGCGGATCTCTCGCTAATAATGAATCACCTCAGATGAACGGGTGTTCGCGTGGTTGTCATGTTAGAGCTACATAGGTGGTATCTCGTCGGAGCTACGAATTTTACTTTTATTTTTATAATTGTTATATATATTTATTTTTATAATTATTATATATATTTATTTTTATAATTATATATAGATATATTAATTTTTATAATTATTATATAGATATATTAATTTTTATAATTATTATATATATATTTATTTTTATAATTGTTTTATATATATATATATTTTATAATTGTTTTACTTTGCTTTACTTTTATTTTACTTTATTTTTGTTATATATATATTAATTTTTATAATTATATATATATATTTATTTTTATAATTATTATATATAGATATATTAATTTTTATAATTATTATATATATATTTATTTTTATAATTGTTTTATATACATATATATATTTTATAATTGTTTTACTTTGCTTTACTTTTATTTTAATTTTAATTGCATCCATATAAAATATAATTGTAAGTTCCTTTGAGGAAACGATGTCGAAATGTTGTCGATTGATATAATTTTGTGTAACGAACTGATCTAGAAAATTTCACAAATATGTGCCAGAATGTTTATTCGCGATTACAACATATTCCGTCACAGATTATTTCGTTTCATTTACGTTTCGTGTCCCCAATTAATCGTAAGATTTATTCACGTTCCATGTTTCTTTGTCAATCGATATAATTTTATGTAACAAATTAATCAACCCCCAAATTTAAGAGAAGTACTAGAATTCGTATTCGAACGTATTCGCGATCACAGTTACTTTTTGTATTGTGTGGAATTTAATTGACTGGACTATTTAATTATACTTAACCAAATCTGAACATGTGTATGTAGAGCGAAATATATAATATTTAATATTTATGTTAAAATCAGTGTGACATGATCTTCAATATATATATATATATATATATATATAACAAACATTAAACATGCTCTCATTAAATATTCAATAAGAATTATTAACAAAAATACTTTGCAAATTTTACATACACCTTCAGATTTGTTATCAAACCGACATAATCGCGACGCTTGCGTTAAAGAAGTTTCAACATTAATTTAATACATCTATCAACATTCGAACATTTGTGAGCAAGTGTACGTAAACTTGCTCGGTGGACTATACTACTACTGCGTTCATTATAGTCAAAGTTTAATGGCATCGACGCATACTTTTATAACGCGCACGTGTGCGCCATTACAATACACGTACACGGGCACCAATTTGAATGCATAATACGAAAACCAACGCGCGCACGTACGATTGAAATTATAATTCTATATAAAAATTAATTGCTCACGTTGGAATAATAATATACTCAACGTACGTTAAATTTTATTCAGCACGGCGGAGAAAAATCCTCGCGTAACAGCGAGGAGATAGAAGGTCGGCGATTTCCACGGAAACGGAGACCACGCGCAGAAACGGCCAGAATATCGAGAAATTCATCTGGGACCGAGCCTCTTCGAGCCTCGGCACGGCCACTCTGAAATCGACGGAGCCCGACACAATCAGATTACCTCCGGTTTGCCCGACCAAAGTTCAAGATTCCGCTGGCGGTGTCCGGTGCACCGGCGGATCGGCGCGGAGGCGCGTGAAATTCGTGTCGATCTCGCGCTCGCGTTCCCCGCTGTCAATAACAGTTTCCACGAACGCATAATCGCAATATTCGCCGAAAGATCCTAAGCGGCGATAGACGCTCGAACAACAAGGTCCAGCAGGTAGAGGGATCTAAACGGGAACGTAAGTAATGCACGTGGCCGCGGCACACCGGGGGAAAAGAGAGAAGCCAGAGTGTGCAGACGATATAAAGGAACAAATGAGTTTCGTGATCGTACCAGAGCCCGATCTTGTCTTGGGTTAATCGAGCAACGCCGCAGAAAACGAGCAGAACAAAAACTCTCGGTTCTGGCGGGGTGAATCGAGCATCAGAGCTCCGAGAGAGAGAGAGAGAGAGAGAGAGAGAGAGAGAGGAGAGAATGACGAGGGTGAATAATGTTTCGCGTTTCCAATTCGAACGGCCAGAGACAAACTTTTGCATCATGTGGCCACGCATAATGCATGGAACGAGCGACCATCCTCTCTCTGTTGCGTCTCCTCTCGTTGCTCAGCCTCCGTTTGCTGCGAACTTTTCTTCTTCGCTGGCCCGTTTCGCGTACCCTGAAACCGTGGCCGCGCGGCGTGTTGGTCTTTTCCATCTCAGATGGGATTAAGTTGTACCCGTGGCAGTCTATCGCCCGGCCACGGCGAAGCATTGTTTACGAGGAGGTAAGAGGCAACGAATCGTGCTCGTGCCAGCCAGCGAGGATGTATTTATTCGTACGTTAAAATGTCGGCCTCGGCACGGTATCGGGATTGGGTTTTCCAACTGTCTGGTGTAGACGCTAGCTCGGGTTTTTAACGAGCGCCAGCCCGATCTTTTGCATCCGGTCTGATAGTGACCTGAGACGCGGCGTCAATATCACAGTTGGCCATTATTCGAATAAAATTTAAAGTAATCGACAAAACAGATGATAATCGAAAGGAGCTAGAACTAGTGAATAAGCTAATGAATGAGACAAGCTTCCAACTTGAGAAATAAATCGTTTCTTGCTCGATTGAAACGCAAAGAGGATGCAGCGTCTGATACACTGCTCATCAAACAACATTGCGATCCATACTATTTCACGAGGTTACATAATTAACGGTTATTCGTCAATAGTTGAACATAATCGATTAATTTGTAGCAAGAGTTAGAAATTAATAAAAACTCTAGCTTTATTTAACTATTAAATTTTAATTAACTTTATTAAATTAATAAATTCATTTAAACTAATAATTAATAAAGTTATTTAAACTAATTTTTGAGTTGATAAAGTTAGTTAGAATTTAGTAATAAAGTTAATTTATTTAAACTAATAAAGTTAATTAAAATTTATTTAAACTAATATAATAGTTGAACATAATCGATTAATTTGTAGCAAGAGTTAGAAATTAATAAAAACCTTAGCTTTATTTAACTATTAAATTTCAATTAACTTTATTAAATTAATAAATTCATTTAAACTAATAATTAATAAAGTTATTTAAACTAATTTTTGAGTTAATAAAGTTAGTTAGAATTTACTAATTTAATAATGTTAATTAAAATTTATTTAAACTAATATAATAGTTGAACATAATCGATTAATTTGTAGCAAGAGTTAGAAATTAATAAAGACCCTAGCTTTATTTAACTATTAAATTTCAATTAACTTTATTAAATTAATAAATTCATTTAAACTAATAATTAATAAAGTTATTTAAACTAATTTTTGAGTTAATAAAGTTAGTTAGAATTTACTAATTTAATAATGTTAATTAAAATTTATTTAAAATAATATAATAGTTGAACATAATCGATTAATTTGTAGCAAGAGTTAGAAATTAATAAAAACCCTAGCTTTATTTAACTATTAAATTTCAATTAACTTTATTAAATTAATAAATTTATTTAAACTAATTTTTGAGTTAATAAAGTTAATTGAAATTTATTTAAACTAACTCAAAAATAAAGAACCTTAACCTGATACACCAACGCATAGTAAATCGTCTTCAATTAAAAGGATGGCCAAACTCGAGACTACGGGACAACGTGCGAGAGCGTACGGTTAATTAATATCTCGAAAGTTGATCTCCTCCTCGTTTTATAATCGGAAGGCAGCAATAGGCAGCAGGTTCGACGATCGAACTCCAATCGGGAACGCTTTATCCAACACGCTTTATCGGGACGTATACCGGCGATACGAATAATTCACGTTTGACATTTTGAGGGAGCGAGCGAACGAGCGCGAGCAACAACGGTTTTCAGCCGGCTGAAAACGCTTATTTACATTCTATTTTTCAGCAATGGAGCCTGACGGTGCGGAGCGATGCATTATCGTGTATCCCTGTGGTGTTTAAGTACGTTTACCACGCGGCGCGAGGATGTAGGTCTTGCCGCTTAGAACCGCCGACCTCTTTCCTCCATGGCCATTTTTACGGAAACGAAATTCACAGAGTGGGCAGAGCCGATTCCAGGCTCAGAAGTTCATCCACCGTGTAGCACTCCGAGGTTGCTATTGTTCCGCAGCCAGCCGAAGGAGACGAGAGGATGAAAATGAAGAGGAAGAAGAAGGAGAAAAAGATGGAGGAGGATGCTATCGAGAAAGAGATGCGTCTGTGTATGTGTGTGTGTGTGTGTGCAAGGATACATCCTAGATGTACACAGCTTTGAACGTGTGGGTACGTATTGAAGAAAAGTAGGCCTTTCGTACGGAGTTCAAACGATTCTTACGCATCGCCAGCAGGCGCGCGCACACACACACACACACGCACACAGGCACACACGACACGTTAATTTCAATCGGCGGCGCGCAAAACTTTTCGTTACAGTCTATTTCGCAAGCCCTCCGCCTTAACGTAAAGGTCATCGACGCGCCAGCGAACCCTGATAATTATTACCCTGAGATTGTTATCGCTTCGCGGACCAGTTTGGAAGATTCTCTCGCGATCATCCGTCATCCTGGCTCGATAAGAAAAATTGATGAATGAAATATAGCAGTGCATTCGTCTTCAAATAATTGCACGTTCACAGAAGTTACAATTTCTTGGTGCTCACACGTGTGATAGCAAAGTTTGTCAGTCGCTCGATGTATCGTTAACGCTGAAGCTACTGAAGTAGAATGTTTGTAGGAAAGAAATTAAAGTGCAAGATGCCAGAAGAAAGTTAATAATACAATAAAGAACACAAGCCTCTATATATTTTATTTAAAAATCATTCGAGTACCTAAAAATTCCATAGAAAATTATCAAACTGGTCATTTTGACCATTTTGGTAGTCCTAGTGTGAACGGTGTCATAAAGCTACAAAATTTAGGTGGCAGAAGAGTATCAATCGAATCCTTGGATAATAACAAAATTCAACAATATAAATTGGCTCGTAATGATTTTAGCAACGGAAAATATGAAGTACATGCTTCTAAATCACATAGCGCGTCATTTGTGATTGTTAACGTGTTTGCGATTTGCTGTATAGGCTTTATTTCTTTATGCAGGATCGTGTTCCTTACGCAGGATACACTACACGTCTACTAACGCCTTACGTGCGCGATAGTTAATAACAAACTCGAGATAATGTAATTTCACTAAACATGTTTGTGTACAATGCTGCAGATAGGTAAGTATACTCAGACTTCTTGACACACGCAGGCCGATTACGCCATTAGAATGAGTCAGAGCCGACTATCAATAAGTAGGAACGTAGGAACCAAACTAAAACCGTAAATTAAATTTACAGAAGATAAGCTGTCTGTCTATTTCGTTTTAAGAAATCAACTATGACACTGAATACCGACCAACTGATTAGCGTTCAAGCTAACGGTGCTTTCGAGTATTTCTCCGAAAAACTCTGAACTAGGATAGCGAGAGTAGCTATCGATTTGGAAATGACATCGTACAAAGCGTACATATTTCTGTAAGTGTTCCGTTTCTTTTCACTTTTTCGTTTATTTTGTATATCTCTTATCTATCGCCGAGATCAAACTCACGCGTTGCGAAATTCCTTGCGGATACGTAACTATCGAGCTGTCGCCAATTTGTCAAGTTCTATCTAACAAATGTCACTGCGCCCATACACGCGGCCAAAATTATTAAGCGTACACGTTTTATCATAAAACGCGTACAATAAAATCTGGCATTCTTTCATTTCCGAGGCCTCTTTTACGATTTGTCGTAAAACAGTTTCTTAATACTGCGAGGGAAGGTGACGTGAGTCGTGTGGTGTCGTATGAATTTCAGTGCTTATTGATCGATAACGCTGCTGTCGGACAAATGCTCGCTAACCCTTTGTGAAAGTTACTCGCCCGTTCACAGTAACTTTGAGAAATAAATGATTTTAATTCGTTTGTCGTTTGTGAACTACTTGTGAACGGATTGGTTCAATTACTTTTCACAGCAATATGATAGATTTACAACGATGCGCGTCTAGAGATTCGACCAACTTTCCCTCAAATATTTGAACAATAAGTAAAAAAAAAAAAAAAAAAAAAAGAAATGATCGAAAGAGAAAAATTTAATTTCTCCGATACAGGCATCGATTGTCAATTCAATGGTATTATAATCCTGATTGACCGCGCCGCATTTGCAATAAATACCTCGTCTGGCTCTCATTGTTCGATCAATCACTTAACCAATAAATTCCACGGAATTCCTGCGGAGATTATCAATTTCGAATGGCAATTTCGAGAACGATGATTCGCGTGAAAGCGAATCGAGTAATATATCATCGTTTGGTCCGCGGTCCCCGTGGCTTTCACCTGCGATCCTGCCGATTCTTCCGGCCACTTTGTGTCAATCGCGTCGGTTCCCGTCGATCAAAACGCCGTTGAATAAATAATCCAATAACAATCAGGCCGTCCCGTTTCCGACGATTAAGGGAACATCGTACGCCCACCCGGCCCGCTTATCAAAACCGATCGTCCGCCCCGGGTGTAACGAGTCGGCCTCGGACAGAAAACGCCTTTTGTCCGACGATTTTTCGTCGTTGCAACGGCCAGCGACGCCTCGTGATTCACTGAACGAACCCGGCCTGGTGAACGTACGTACGTACATACGTACAGCATCGTGCAATAATGACGCTCTCGAAAGGCAACGCGCGCCGCCGCTATACCTAACCATTGTACGTGTAACACGTACACTTGCAACGCGTATCTATAAATACGCACATATTACAATAATGTATATATGCGTGGATATATATGTTTTGCATTTGTGTAACATGTAACGACACGTACATGTGTGTACATTGGATATACAGGGTGTTGGCAGGAGTTGGTGCCAAGGATCAGGAGCGTTTTCAAGATCCTTTGATCCTTTCGAGGATGTGCACCATTTTTAACTTGCGCTGGCAACTGATTGCGGACCATAACGAGTGACCGAACCCGTGTACGATAATTCGTCGCTTTCATTTCGAACTCGCCGGTGTGATATCACTGAATGGAAATTACTGGGAAGTAATGAATTTATTATTATTTGTTTTGCCTGGGTTATACTTAAATGTAAGTTGAAACTGAGAAAATATTGCAATTCTGAGACAAAAAATTGAAAAAGAGGTTAGACGCTTGTTGAAATTTGACATTTACGAACGATCTGTATGAATACATGCATACATGTTAGGTATAATTGGATATACAAGATGTTTGCAGAAGTTGGTACCACATTTTAGAAGTATTTTCAAGATTCTTTGATTCTTCTAAAGATGTGTACCCTCTTTAAACGAGCACTGCACACTTGTTGAAATTTGGCATTAACTTTCACGAACGATCTGTATGAATACACGCATATATGTTAGGTATAATTGGATATGCAAGATGTTTGCAGAAGTTGGTACCACACTTCACAAGTATTTTCAAGATTCTTTGATTCTTCTAAAGATGTGTACCCTCTTTAAACGAGCACTGCACACTTGTTGAAATTTGGCATTAACTTTCACGAACGATCTGTATGAATACACGCATACACGTGATGTACAAGATGTTTGCAGAAGTTGGTGCCACACTTCAGAGGTATTTTCAAGATTCATCGATTCTTCTAAAGATTTGTACCCTCTTTAAACGAGCACTGCACACTTGTTGAAGTTTGGTATTAACTTTCACGAGCAATCTGCAATAAATATGTATGTACGCGTGTACGTAAGTACGTAACATTGATCGATGGATGTATACGTACGTACACACATGATGCGCACACAGAGTACATACACAGACACGCGCGTAGAAGCACACATACTGTGCATCTGTACGCGTAGAGACCGTATACGGACCAATAATTCTCAATCGGGCGTTCGCTACGGGCCGCTCGCGCCGTCCCTTAAATCTAGCAACGAGGCCGACCTTATCGGGTGCCTTCCACCGTGCGCCATTATTGTGAGATACTGTACGTCCTGATCCGTCGTTTAGAGCCTATCCAGGCCGCGAATCTCACGCGTTCGGCAGGAGGTTTTCTCTTTCTCTCCCTCGTGGCCGCAAAGGCGAGACGCAAAAGAAACGATGGCAGAAGGACGCTAGCTGAAAAGGAGAAAGAGGGAGGTGAACGGGAGTGGAAACAAGAGGAGACGACTTTCTGGTTCTCCGTTGCTGTTGTTCGCGAGCGCGCACATGGTGCCAGGGCAGCATGGGGCCCCACTTGGGGACCGTGGAACATCGCGGGGGAGGAGAGCTGAAGCGGAAGGGGGTTGGGGGCAGGGGCGCAGGTAATCAGAGGCACTAAACCACGATACCGTGCTGGCAGTTAGAGGCCTCTATCTCTCCTGTCGTTGGTGGTACAACACGCCCGGTATTATTTGCAGGCTGCCACATTTGTCGTAGGTGGTCTTGCGACAGTGGCGTCGCGCGGCCTGTATAAACGACGTCGTCTACGAACCACGCCGTGGTTCTCCTTCGCGTTCTACGACCGTTCCGCTTCGAAGCGCGCGCGCGCGTCCGACCCTTTGCGACACAGTTCGCGTTTGCAACCTATCCACCCTGGGTTCCTTGGGTTTCTTCCGTTTTTGGGCTACTGTCAGCTACACTGACAACGTTATCGGTGTAACTGACAGTGCCAAATATTATGAAAGGTTCTATCTACCGACAGCATTTACGAGATACTGATTCTAAGCGAGACACGTTTCGTACTTGGGAACCTATTTGATTGACAAAACTGTAATTTACCGACGTTCAAAATTCATGTACGTTGCGCGTGCGTGTGTTGAATGACAAGGAGATAATTGACTCATTGGTGAGATGGAATAGAGAAAATATTATAATCTTTTCGAAGCTTTGTAGGCAGTAATTTAGTTGTTAACTATTTATTGAAAGTTGTGCAGACTCTGGAGAAATAACTTATGCTTGCATACTGGAAAACAGAAATCATGAAAACTATTGAATAATCACTATGCGTACATTAAGGAATAGAAAACATGTTCTTCTCATTATTATGATTATAATCAAAGTAAGTTTCATCGTCTATTTTGGACTGTAAAATATAGTTTAATATTTTAAATATTTTTCATGTACGTATATGAAAGCGAGAATTTCGAATAACGATAAATAAATTATACGTTATCATCAATATCTTAACACTATTGTCAATTCGTCCCTATTGCAATCTCTATGTAATTCTCCTACAAACTTTTCTTCCTACAAACGATAGAATCAAAAAATGAACAAATAACAAATAAATTTGACTGATAAATATTTTTACACTTCTATTATTCAGTTCCTGTTCCTCGTACCTTAACGATATTATAAATATACCTTCCTGCCTTCTTTTATCCTTTTTCTCTTGACTCTTAGCCCGGGTAAGCCGGTAAACCCGGTGACTGATTAACGAGAGAATTAACGAAGATTAACGCCCATGGCATCAGGCGAAATTTATGGCCGGTGTACACCGATTCCTGAATTATGGAGTTTACCGGGAGCCGGTATCTCCCGCGGGATCTCACAAGCGGTTCTACCTGCATCTCCGTGAAACAGAGGTGAAGATCCTTCTTTTCTTTCGTTTTTTTTTTTTTGTGGGATTCTTACTCCACCACGATGGAAAGACAAAAGTATCGTAGAAAAACGAGTCTTTCGAGGGTTCCTTTTTTTTTCTTTTAAAGATCGACAATGAGATTTCGTAGCGTAGATGATGATGACCATAATGATGATAATGATGATGATGATGATGATGGACGAGCGAGAAGCGGTCGATTAGGTCGACGCGTTTACTCCGTCATAATCGAGACGGTGGAGATTGATGGCGAGGTAAAGAGCATCGATAGGAGTGGAGGTTACGTGGTACTATAATCGAACATGCTTCCTCCCGCCAAACTCCTACGTAGCCGAACAATTTCGCAAGCCGCGATGAAAGTAGATCTTCGTTGACTCAGGTACAAAGTATTCGACCCTGTGCCGCGGATACACGTAGAAAACCAACGGCCAACCTAAGCCAAACCAACGGACTTTCTGTCTCTCGAGCAGGGACGATTAGGCGGATTTTGCCTTGAGGAACGTTCGATGGCCATCGTCGATGAGTTCGGTTTTATTCGTACGTGTTTATGATTTGATAAACTAGTTTTATACTGTGAATCACAGTAGTCATAGAAATTATTTATATGTATAATATTATTGCATTGTATTATATTATAGTAAAAATATTAGAAATTATATATATCGTATATGTATGTGTATGTGTATTGGATTAATTAAAAAAAAATATATATATATTATTATATATTAAATATATTATATTATTATAATATATATAAAATATTGTGTAAAAATATTTATATATATATTTATAATATTATATAATATTATATATTATATATATATATTGGATTTATTAAAAGTGTTTAGTTCAGTAAAGTTTCGTTTCACATTTAATGGAACTTTCCAATCAAAACTTATATGTGCTAAAAGTTGATGATATTTCTACCATATGACATAATCTGAAAGTTAGGTGATGGCCGTACATACATTATTGTGTCACTACTGCGTTTCATCAATTCGACATTACAATAATACCAAACAACTATTTTAAATTGAGATATACATAAATAATTTGACCGAAATTCTGGTAATATCGTAGAATTAATAAATTTCTTTCACACGTACATTCAAATACATTCTACCCATCGTCATAATTCCACCCTCTTTATTGTACAATCCTCAGCATGAAATCACCCAGTCGACTCTATCACAATAAATCCTCAAATACTCGTAAGCAACGTATACTCTCCATCGTGTTATATCAAACTCGTAATTCACTGTCTTAACGCGTTGTCAAACCTATCGAGGACATCATCTTTCGATGCCTTTATCACCCAGCGACATTTCCGCGACTACCGTCCGACAATTTCGTGTATTATAATTCACAGCGAACGAGAAATAGAATTCCACCTGAAACTCCATTGGAAGGTCTCGAAATCAGGCGACTCGACACGGTCGCGACAATTTCCACTGTTGACACACGAGCGGCAAAGAGGGGCTAACGGTTAGGGAATGATTAATAAAGATGCGTGGCCACGCGTTCCACCGGATATAAGGCCCACACACACTTCCACCACGGATATCTGTATACTCGAGCACATGCGAACGCGTTCCTCTATCGGCTGCTTCTTGCCAACTACAGAAGAAAAGACGGGACGTATCGCAGCGGTCTGGAGAACGACCTTTTGCTTTTTGGCCAAAAGATCCACGCACTTTCACTTTAGGTGAAATGATTAACCTAAAGGGTTAATTGCAGAAGAAAAAATACAAGAAATCGCTATCGTATCGTCATTTCTCAATAAAACTGTCGCTCGATGTGATTAATATAATTAAAGTACAATGAACTAGTAGATTAAATCCATCGTGGGTCGTGGAGATTGAACTGTCTTCTCTTAACAACGATTCTCTTCAAATGTCGTCGTACAATTTCTTTCCACAAAGTTAGAACTTTGTAACTTTCCTTTTTTTCATCAGGTGTGCACGAGCACTCGTTATATGTAATGCAGTCGGTAAATTTTTCTTATATATAGCGAAGTTGACGCACCTCAAGTACAAAACAGCGAAGTAGTAACCGCTTCAAGTGCAACGTCTTCGTGAGAAAATATCCAACGTTTTGGAACGCAGAGCCGCTCTCTATGGTCCGCAATCGAGAGTAAAGCCTCCCGAGCGAAATACATTTACGCAATTTCTGCAATTTCCAATGAAAATCGAGAGGTTTGCGCGACCGATGTCGCCGAAACGATTTCTTTTCTTTATGATCGGCGAGCCGTCAGATCGTGCATCGATGTGCTCGAGACGCGTGCTCGGATCCGACGAATACATACTTTGGCTAGAAGGAGCAAGGAAGAAGACGAAGAAGAAGAAGACGACGAAGAAGAAGGAGAAGGAGGAGGCCGCGCGTCCACGTGCATAACATAGGACATAAAACAGGCTGGCTGGCGCAAAGCACGGCCCCGTGCTGGGGTACGGATGGGTTAACGGATGGACGGACAGACGGACGGACGGATCGACACACAGCACGCGCGCATGAATATGTAGGATGTCTGGAAAAAAAGACGAGGAAAAGTGGGGGCGGCAAACACTCGACGCGCATAGTAATCGAAGCCGCGTCATGCCAATAACATCGCGCGCCTAATGTTCGATCGATCGATCGATCGATCGCATCGGATCAGATCGGATCGGATCGGATCGGATCCATCACAGGGTTTTCCTTGGTTCCCTCCGCGAGTGTGTTCGTTCCCTTGGCGCGCGCCACCAACTCTACGAGTTAGTTGATTTACGTTCGTTTCTGTTCATACCGCGCGCGTGAAGCCTAAAAATCGTCGATCGGCTGCGTTTCACGTTGAGAAAATTTTCAATCGATCGGTTTTTCAAGTTCATTCACGTCGGCCGAGTTCTGACTGAAACGACTGTGTTCGATCGGCCTCGAGTTGTTTCAAATCGTAGCACCGACGAAGGTGAAACGATATTATTACACCGTTGTGATAATTAACTTATTACATATACGTGTTTAATGTTAATATAATAATTAGTAATTTTGTTTTAAAAATCATTGATATTTAGTCGGACTAAAGCTGGTCATGTAAAAAACTAGAAGAATCAACGAATTTATCAATCTTTCAATTTCACGAATGTTTGTCAGCCATTGCGAGCGATGGCCTGCAGAAATTCTAATCGAATTCGACTTACTATCGACTACTGTTCCCATTTTCAATTATTTACTACAAATCTTTTCGCCAGACTCTACACTGACTGTACTACCTGAATAATAAAGAAACAATATAAATTTTTGCGAATGACCTCGCAATCGTCCAAATGCAAACCCAGGGTCAAGTTGCTCGGCCAAAAATGAACGACCATGTCACTTTTAGCCGAGCAACTGAACATCGATTTCAAACTTCATCGATATTGTATTTACACGGACGATTCGTTTAATCAAACGTTATCCGACGCAGGCGACTGTAACAAGCGGCGTAATTTCACGTGTACGGGTGGCGAAACGACGGAAACGAGGAGAAAAAGGGGCAAGAGGGAACGAGATAAAGAGGCAGAAGAAACTGATAGGGGGGGGAAAGAATGGGAGAAAGGAGAGAAAGAAGAAGAAGGAGGAGGAGAGGAGACGCGTGTGCCGCGTACGAAGACACGCGCGAATGGCCGTGGTGAAACGGGCGCGGGTAGGTGGCTTTAACACGCGAGCGAGGTTTACAATTTTCTGCACGACGCTCGTTCGAATGCCTGTAACGTTGCGGATGCCAATTGCCGATAATTCAAGGTGTACCTACCCACGATATAACGCGCGGCCGCAGACGCTGACAGATTGCTGGGTACCGGGACAAGCCCTCTCCGATCAGCGCCGGCCCTCTTTTAGGCGCGCCACGTTTTGGCGCGTTCCGGATACCGGAGGCCTTAAAGCGTTGCGACTCGAACTGAACCTTCGACTGGCCATTTCAACGTTCATTCTTCGAGGGGAAGGAGACGATTTACGAACTTGACGAGACACGTGTGTTTTAGAAGTGACAGCTATCGAAAGTAAATCGTAAATGTAGTCTTACTACGTTAGGAATTTTTTTTTATATGAGGAGTTTAGAGTCGCATCGACTACGAGGTATTTAGCGACGTGCTGGAACTTTCTCTTTATATCTGGTCCAGTAGTTGGGTCTCCTTTAGGTAGTTGATAACGTTTTTTTTTTTTTTGTTGTTGTTTCTGGCAGGTTAGGGCGGTGTTTTGGTTTCATCCGTACTTTACTTCTTAGGTTTCGGTATTTTCGGCATTCATTCTTAGCAGGTGTTGGATGGTGATTTGTTGGTTGCAGGTGTTGCAGAAAGGTGGTTCTGTTTTGCTTAGGAGGTGTTCGTGTGTGATCTTGGTGTGTCCGATTCGAAGTCTAGTCATAGCTATACTTTCTTTTCTGGTTATATTGTTGTTTGGTATTTTTTGGTAGAAATGGTGTGCTATGTATTTTAGTTCTATCTGTCGTAGTTCAAATTCTGTTCCATACGTTAGGAATTAATTCGTTATTTTTCATGGAAATTTAGAAGATTCCTTTTTGCAACCTTCTTGATTCTTGATAGAGGGAACGTGAAACTTTATTTAGGTTGAATTGTCTGAATTCGAGTAAGATTCAAGTTTGCGTTTGTACTTTTGTTTGTAATTATCAACGCTGGAACTATCAATTTGTTGTTTTTCATAGAAATTTTACAGATTCACAAGGTTTCTGAAGGTTTGTGAAGAATAGAGCTGTTTGTACAATCAATTGGTAGAATGATGTAACGACGTCCAGAAAACAAACATTATATTATTGTAAAATATATATAAATAAAAACCTGCAAACTTTCAGTTAAATCCAAACCATTGATAAACTTTTCCTATTTCTTGCATATTAATTTCTTAGATACAACTTCTCTACTTCTAAAAACTACTATTAAGGCACAACTCTTCTAAAACAATTTGTCTTTTAGATAAATAAACACACGCAATGCTTATTTATATAAATACTACAGCAATTAATCAAAAATTCGAATCTTTTATTGCACGTTAGTTGCACAATAGTGTTTTAATGTTGAAACGCGAAGAGGTGATTCCTCAGGAATGAATCAAGACCCATCTCTTTCCTCAATAAACGTACTGACATAATGCTCGTCTGACACAAAAAGAAGATCGTAACGATCAAATAAAAGTTTGCACCTTTTTTTTTTATATAATCATCCACGTATATATTTCATTAATCCTTTGATTCTAGATTTCATTTAAAAATCAATTGATTATGCTACCTTTGTACAATCAGTTATACTGCAGTCATTTAATTTATTCACTGGGCAGATTGACTTAAACTTATTTTCAATAAGACATGTTTTTGATAAACAGGTGAATATATTTATTTTGCTTAATTCCTTATATATTAATTAAATATAATTTACGTAATAATTAATTAAATTTTATTACTAATTTAATCATTATATCTTATTTTAAAAAGTTCTAAATTTTTTTTTCTTAATTATTATATATGTATAGTTTATATTAAAATATTCGCTTCACTTTATGGATTCTCGTATAGCGTGGATAAATTATTCATTGCACGTTTGTGATCGAGGTTTCAAACAAGTTGCTCGGCGAAAAGCATCGGGGCGCTTTGTTCGTTTGTTTTCGCCTTCGGAGGAGCTTTAATCGAAAAAAAGAAAAAAAAAAAAAAAATACAGCGACGACGATGGAAAGCACAACCTCTTGACTTCCAATCGCGCATATATAGCTTTTAATATTAATGCACTACGGTAACGTTGGCACCTACGTAAGGAAGCGAGCGCGTGACAAGTCGCGACGGTGAATTTACGACGTATTAAATTGCGCTATTTGATATCTTTGTAATTTTCTCCGATGGGCATAAAACTGCGGGGAGGGGAGGGGGAGGGGGACCCTAACTCACATTTGTACATGTATTATACCCCGCGAGTTTAATTAAATCAGCCACCGGAATATGTAGAAATAAAGACACATAATATATAACGTAATATATTTAAAAGAAGATCATATCACGTTTAATAGTAAAATTACCAGCCTTTCGTATGCCTGTCTTGATTTAATTTCGAGTCTTAAATATTTTACAGATGCCAACTCATTTATTTATGCTAAATACTATTCTTATAGTAAAATAATATTCTTATAATAAAAACTAAAATACAGTAATATTGACTTGTTAAAAAAATTATAACATAATATGAATTATAATTCATTTTATTTATAATATGAATTATATTATAAATATATTAATATATAAATATATATAAATATAAAAATATATATTATTAATATATAAATATTATATATAAATTATTAATATATGAATATATATAAATATATTATAAATATATAATTATATTATAAAATATGAATTATAATAAAAACTGAAATATAGTGATATGAAAATATAGAAATGTAAATAATATATCTCATAATAAAAAATAAGATGCTAAATTTTATTCTTATAATTTTACTTGTAAAAAGAAAAGAAGAAATCTGCGAACCATCATTTAATGATTCATTTCTTTGTCTTGCATTCCTTCGTCTGATCGATCATTGATACTGCACGTTTCTTCGTTTTTTTTTTAAACGATAATGCTTGCACACGGAAATAAACGGAAGTTTCGTCACGAAGAAAATTCGCGTGCGTTTTCTCTGCTCGTTCGTATCTCTATTCACGTTGATCACGTGACGAGTAATTAAATTAATAACAACACCGGCACGATGAAGAGAGTTTTCCGACTTTCTTATTCCCAGAGCTGTCGTATGACCTCTTTCCAAGTGAAAAAAGATTTTCCTACAGCCTCGTTGACGCTCCGATCGCTTTGTTTGCAACGCGTTTCTTTGTTTTGTTTAAAATATTCACCAATGCACTTTATTAAGCTTCGTTCGATCGTCGAGTGAAGTAACGAAACCGTCAGCGCCTCTCTGTTCAATTTTATTCCTTCGTTTGTATATTTATTTATTTTTTAATAAATAAAGCTACGATTTTTTTTAATTTTTCTTCCGCAAACTCGAAAATAATCAACGGACCGCGGTTTTTTTTCATAAACTTTCAGATTCTTGTAAACATATCTCCGGAGGGATTTAGGCGACTTTATATTTTTTATATTTACACGAGCGTCTGTACATTTTATTTGCTAACTGTTGTAACAAGTATCGTACGTTTTCAACATTTTTACACACATTGAATTCGTTTTGTAGATCTTCGGAATCTTAAAATTTCCAAGAATTCACAAAAGTTTGATCACAGTAAATACTTTAAATATTTTATACGTTTTTCACTTTCCAATTTCTAGTTCTGCAAGCGCATAAAAATACGCAGCCCGGTAATTAATTATGTCTCTATTACGGTATGTAGGAAGTATTGGAACGTTCGGTACAAAGGCAACGCCTTTCTAAATTCTTTCTGTGTACAACTCTCCGAGTGTTCTCAAACGAATTAGTACTAATTTAATGATTCATTGAATTAAATTTTCAATACATTCTCAAATGTCTGTAGCGTCTGGTTTTTACGATCAAGAGTAGATGCGATTTTTTTTTTTTTTTTTTAACTAAAGACGAGAATTTTAGAAAAAAATTGTTGAATTACTGAATTGTCGATTTTTTTCAAACTGTCGTCAATTCAACGTGTGTTGTAAGAATCACAGTGGATCGTAATTCAGAAAATTAATTTGATACTTGTATGATTTTTAGCCGAGAGAAACCATAATAGAAGAAGTACACGAACAAATCAAATAATTAATAAAATTAAGGAATTTTGCAGATAAGATTCCGCAGAATTCCCTAGCTCCGAGTTTAAATTAAACGAACTGTTGCAACTAAGAAGCTTCTTACAATTTTCTCAGTATTAAAATTTCATCGAATGAAATGATCCCCGCTTCGTTATTTTTATTTGCAACTTTTCATCCATTCGCAAAACTTTCTTCGCCCGTGTCATTGGCCTCGTCTTATCATCGAAGATCGATAAAAGGTTGAAAAAAAAATTTGTGGAACATCGGAGGTGAACTCACCGAGCATCTTGCTGAGATCGGCGTTGTGGAGATCAGGATTCTCGTCGGCCAATTTCTTGCGCTCGACCTTTGCCCAGACCATGAACGCGTTCATCGGGCGACGTATCCGTTGCTCCTTCAGGCTCCTTTGAGCGGTACTGCCTGGATGGCACATCTTCACTCCCGCGGGAATCGGCGAGATGCCTTGTTGATACTCCAACGACGGACCGGAAGCCAGCCAGGACATGTCCTCCAGCCGCTGTTGCGCCGGGCCGCTCAACATTCCCGGTATCTGAAAGTCGATTCCCGATTTTCAATACAAGCGTTTATACCTTGTTATACGCCTTCAACGTTTCACCTTCGACTCGCGACTTTCTTCGCTTTTCGAATTTTTTGTGTCTATCGTGTGTAGTGAATTTCGACAGTGAAATTTAATTCACTATAATTGGACCGCGGATTGCAGATGTTTTGACAGATGTAAATTTTCATGAGTGTAACAGCCTAGTCAGATTGAAAATCCTTTACGAATTCATTGGAATCAGACTTACTCGAAATATGAATTAAATTATTTAATAATTGTATGCGAGATAATTAATAAACTAGGAAATTCCAAATTTTGAAAGCTTCAAACTCTCGTTTTTCATCCGTCGCTTTCTCATTTTTCTACAGAAAATCTTTATAGTACAACAGGGTACACAAGCCTTTTACTTATGTATTTTATGAAGGATCATTCAAGTCTCCAAAAGTATACTGTTTTATCATCTATAAAATACTTAACAAAAATATTCAAATGGTCATTTTGACCATTTTCGTAGTTTTCTAGTGTCAATCGTTCCACGTTTTCGAGTTTCAAATTCTCTTCCTTTGTTTTTCTTTCTTTGGGATTCATCGTTTCTCGAATCGGATGAAAATGATCCATCGATCGGCTCTTATTAATTACGCGCTTATTAACGAAAACGGGTGAAAGTCGCGCTCGATATTTCCCCCGATTCCATTAATACGTAATTACCACGAGATATTAATCGAAAACTGCTAATGAACGCCGTTCGAACGCGAATGTATTATAGTTACATACACGGTATTGTTGCCAGGCAAAAGCAGCCATTCTAAGGTTGCCAGACTCTCGTTAGAATCGGTATTGTAATATAATGAAAATGAATAATGCGCGCAGCTAGGCTCGAAAGAAACGGTGGAAATAATTTATCGTGCGATAATGACTCGTTGATAACTTAACGAACGTGGAATATGTAGATGATAAATATTGAACCTCATCGTGAGATCGTGCCAGACGTTTGTGTTACTATTGCTAAGTCGCGAATCGAAGAAAGGCTTTCACGAGAAGATAAGGGAAATGTAGTGCAAGTAAGAAATCGATGTGAATTTTAAGCTATTTAAGCTTGATGCCGATGGAAACTTTTTGCAAATTTCTCAACATATTGAGTGGAAACCTTGAATAAGAATCTGCGTTACATCATCGAAGATAATACAGTTTAAAGTTATATTTGGCGCGTTAATCTTGACGCAATTACCAGAACAGCTAAAAAGTGATATGTCTATTTTATTTTAATATTCATTGCAACGGAACAAAATAATTAAGAACAACAGACATAGATCTCTCTCTTCTATAAGTTTCGAACACACAAACTGCTCCTTCTCTTCTGTTTTACATCAACCTTTGGCGAAATATTCTTTAAAAAGATCTTCAAAAACTGTACAATCATGCAATAATATTAACTAAATTTTTTCAAAAAATATAGATAGAATCGTGCAATAATATTAACTAAATTTTTTCAAAAAATATGGGTAGAATCATGCAATAATATAAACTAAATTTTATGAAAAAATATAGGTGGAATTATGCAATAATACTAAGTAAATTTTTTCAAAAAATAAGTATACTGATGAAACACAATAGCGAAGGAATAACAGTGCGAAATAAAATTTTCAAAATATAACTTTCAAGTTACACGATGTTATAGATAATAGAGAATTAAATTAATGTTACTTTAAATCTATTGTCTACATTTTCCTTTGTTACTCCACCTTTATTGACTTTTTTTTTTTAAACTGATTGATACGAATTCCGTGTAAATCATTTGAACGAAACAGAGCATGTATTTCGTTTGAATCAATCGAACAAAATCATCTTTCACAACTTTAAAAAAGGCAAAACAATTCCTATGACTATGACTATGTACGAAACCATTCTCCTTCTGCGTTATTTCTCTTTGACTCGCGAGTAAAGCCAGTTTCACGCCAACGATGAACGCCAAATACTAAACATTTGCTTAATTTTGATTAAAACAAATATTATATTCGCTTGAACATTGGGAAAATATTAAACGACTTATACGACAAAGAATCTACAGTGTTAATGTATTGACAATTGCACTGTAAAATGCACGTTGCGATTTAAAGATTTTATTAACTCCGAAAACCATTGAAATCCAAAAAAAAAAATAAAAACTTTCGCTATTAAATAATAATCAAGTTAATATAAAATAATAATTCCTTGTTAACATTATCTAACAAAGCAATCAGCTGTGGCGTGAAGCTGGCTTAACGCGAGGAACGCTATAAAATAGCGTGAACGTAGGTGTGCGGGTGTCACGTTCGAGGTGAAACAGCGTTCCTTAAATGAGAAATATGCGAGACTATTTACAAACGGAACGGTCTCTCCTGCCTGTGCTGGATCGACCAGACCTGAAACGTACCGAAATGATTTGGGTATCGATGGGCATGGAACTGTCGTTGCCGTCAATGTTCGACTCGATGTCGTAGGCCCTCGACGTAGGTGTCGCATAAAGCGAGGAATGAAGTGCCAAGAGTCCAGGGGAGCCGCCATAACTGCTCACCGGCGGTGGTGTCACCTCACCCCTGTCATAATTATCCAGCATCCTATAAATTCAAACGCGAATTTATTAATCATTCGTACCGTTGTGTAACGCAACACTTTTCGTCGACAATGAAATTTGCTCCTCCGCCTATGCGGAGGGCGTAAAAGTCGATCAATTTTTTATTAAATTCTCTTCTTGCATTATACGAACATATTTTTCTTTTTGTCAAAACCTCCAAAATAATTTAATTGCAATATTGTAATAATCTTCTCATAACCAAACTCGATGATAACGAAAGGATATTTGCATGGTAAAAGTTACTTGCGCTGGCAACTGATTGCGGACCATAACGAGTGACCGAACCGTACATACAACAATTTGTCGCTTTCTTTTCGAACTCGTCGGTATGACATCACTGGATAGAAATTATCGAGAAGTAATGAATTTATTATTTTGTTTTATTTAAATATACTTAAAAAACTAAGAAAGTACTACAATTTTGGAACAAAAAGTTCTCGACGTGCGTGGAGAGGTTAATAAGATTATATTGATTGATTTCCGAGTTTCTTCGTGTAAAAGAAAGAATCCTTCAAAGCACAGACTTATATTATATTTCTTAAATAAATATTTCTAAAATATTAATTGAAATATTATTTCTAAAATAATATTTCTAATATTTCTTAAATCTGA
>NW_025110329.1:232534-234215 GCF_011392965.1 Frieseomelitta varia | reverse complement strand
TAAGGGAGCAACCATAACCCAACGGTGGTGTCATCTTATCCCTGTCGTAATTATCCAGCATCCTATAAATTCAAACGCGAATTTATTAATCATTCGTACCGTTTGTAACGTAGGTACAGAGTTAACGGTAAAATCGCTACGCATCCGGTGCGAGTTCGCGCGCAATACGACCGATGAAATAACGCGGTCGTGTATCGTTTCGCTTCAACGAATGGCTTGTTTGTCATGTGAACGTACGCATCACGATACACACGCTGCTTTTCCCCGATAAATCTCGACGTTAAAGAGCGCTCGAGAATCGTTTCAGCTCGATGGATTCCTCTTTTCTCTTTTCTTTTTTTTTTTTCATTTAATAAATCGAGTCAATCTGATGTCGCGTAATTAGACAACGGTATGGAAAAACGCGATATAAATAGAGTCTATGTTATCGCTTTTTATTCTTATAATTGTCAGAATCGTTTCACCAGTTTTGCATTGTACTTTTGTCAAAGTGCTCTGTTTCTAACGAAAATTTTTTCTGGAAAAATTTCTTTTTCAACTTTTTTACTATTTCCACGACTGGAAAGCATCTCGATTGTTTTCCCTCGAGTTCACTTAAAATTCGACAAATAAATGTAGTTCCGCGACCGACTGAACATTTCTTATCTGTGGCTTCCCACATCTTTTCGTTTTTATTATTATCCCTCCTCCATTTTTCTTCGTATTTCTTTTCATTGTCAGACGAATCGCGATCGCGTTTAATCAAATTATTTAGCTGTTTCGTTATCGAGGCAAAAGGGAAAAAAAAAAAGAGTTCAGAGATCGAAGAAGGTAATGGGCACAATGTGTTTAATGAGGAGAGATGACCGTGGAAAAGATCGGTCGTATTGTTCGCCGATAAAAGAAAGCCGAGTGAATATTCTGCGTTTCAGATCCTTCTGATCCCGACTCGAGATGGACTTGGCCGTTTTTCTGGAATGGAGTTCTAATTACCGCTTCCTTTTGCACTTGTACCCGTTTCTCCCTGGGTCAACACTTCAATTATAATTTAATGACGTGAGAATAATTATCAATTCATTGAAATTGGCAACAAGTTTGAATCTGATTAGCTGCTTGCGCATGGTGTATTATGAACGGTTACGATTCCTTCATATTCCTACCATTCGCTCATTTCTAATATATTATACTTATTGCTGATTTATTATCAATACGTTGGATCTACTGTTAATTATTTCGTTCGCATATTCGCATACATTATGTGTGAAATTGATTGGAAATTATTTCGTACCTACGTTAATTATTGTATAATTGGAATTCCAATATAAAGGTAAAAGAGGAGAGGGATGATATACGAAATTGAAAATCAGCTAAAATAACAGGAGATATTAATTTTGATAATTCAAAGTTAGGCTCGAGTATCCTCGATTTTATTTAAGGATAGGTTATTGTAAAAGGTTCAGAGATCCACGAGAATTTGATTATTTGGATGCGTCTTATTTTTCTGAGTATGCTTCGGAGTTTAAACATTGTTTACAAGTTGACTTTCATTTTCTTCAACTTAACTGATAAAAGATGAACATCTATACAATGAAAACATTAGTCAAATTTGCAAGTTTCTTTCATCAACAGTAAATAGATTAAGTTTCAATTCAATTAAGTTTCGAATCAAGCTGGACTTCGACATCTATATGTGAGAGTAGTT
>NW_025110329.1:224996-232303 GCF_011392965.1 Frieseomelitta varia | reverse complement strand
TTAACTTAAACTACATAGATTAAGTTTCAATTCAATTAATTTTTACTCAACCTGAACTTCTACATGTACATTAGGTTTAAAGTTAAACTATTCTCACAATCAGATACAGACGTAAAATTTTATATCACGTTACACGTGATTTTAAAATTTTATGATCCTCGCGTTCATTTTACAAAGTTTTACGATCCTTTTATTTTACAGAAGGAAACAAAAAGAAAAAAAAAAAAAAATAAAGAGAAAACCGAGTCAAATTGATACAAAAAACGAACGATGGTTGACAGATACTACACGCGTGGCGGTTTGATTTGACCGTTCAACCTCTTCATCCTGACATAAAAGTTAACCATCGTCGTCACTGCCACCGGAACATCCCCGATTAAAAGCAAAAGTCAATTATTCCGGTTGTCTCTGTCTTCGAGCCCGTGGACAGAGGAACGAAAGACAAGGACGAGTCGCGCACGAATACGAATCGCGGATGGAATACCATTCTCGATCGGTTCGATATACCCAGGGCAAACGAGAGCGCGCCTCCTCGGTGGAGAAAACAAGAGATCGATTCGTACACACCAGCGAAGCATTCGTATATATATATATGTATATACATATATATATATATATAACGGCGAGGTAATTGACTTTGGCGTCTCTGTTTCGTCGTGGCCGCTGAGAAGAAGAGGAACTCGCGAGCGGCGTGGCGCGCAGAGAAATCCCCCGGTGGGTCGGCGCTCGTGCCTCTCAGTGACTGCGCGGCCGATTGATCTGTCAACCCCGTTAGGAAAAGAGTTGATCGACATGAATGAACCATTCAAGGCCACTTAATGGAATTCCCACGATTGTCCTTAAGGCATAATGCGACCGTGCCGGATATAATAGTGGCAACAGCTGTCCCCGTGCATGCTCACGGTTTCTAATATATGTATATACACCGGCAGACGAAAGAAAGTTGATAATTCGTATTTCCCTATGCGGCGATGTCAATACACTGTCTGTGCACGTACAGTTATCGTTTATGCAAAGTTTGAAATCAAACTGAAAATGAACATGGGAATTATTGCAGGTGGTTTATTGCAGGAAGAAATCATTTTAAACGTAGAATGAATAATGTGATAAATAAATAGTCCTGTAGAGTAGATACTGAGATTTATTGGCTGTATTTTGAAATTCGTTTCAAGGTTTAGATTTCAAAACCTACCCATGAAAAGTTCCTGTAAAATTCTTATATATCTACCAAAATTAATCCATATTTTTCTTCTTCTTCTTCTATTTTTCTTTAACGTCGCATCGACAGCGGTGTCATTAGATATGTGTGTAGTAGTTTATGTTTTTGAGATATTTTCATATTTTTTGTATGTCATTTTGAGAATGTCAGGTTTATGTTTGCGTTGATTCCGTTGATTGATCCCATGGATTTGGATTATGGCTGCGATTATGGCTCTTATGAAATTTCGATGTCGGATTCAGATGAGCAGCTAAGTGACGATTCAAGTGTCTCAGTCGGTTTGGTGAGCTTTTTGCAGAGTCGATGTATTCTGTTTTTTATGCTTCTTTCTTTCAGACGGAGGTAGATTGCTTCAAGAGTTTTAACAAGTGTCGGAGTCCATATTTTTATTAATATTCTATTCTAAAATGTACATTATATCTATCCAAATAGAACCCTCTTGAGCCTCTAGCCTCTATATATTGGTCTACATCAATACAGATACACATTAGTACACGGTCGTTCGTTTGATGTAACATAGTACGCGAAACATACGTACACGTGTACAGTGTTTGTCCTTTAAACGCGTGTTTAGGTATATAAATTTCCAAAAGAAGAGCAAAAATACACGTAACACACACGCGGGCGCATGCATATATGTATATGGACACGCGAGTGTCCCGTATAATGGCCATTGTTTCATTCGGTTCGCGAGAGATGCTGAGAGACGGGGGCAAAAACGTAGCAGCATTTTCATTCAATAAAGTTCAACCGGCTAGTGGAGACGGTTTTTGCTCGACTACGGCGCACGCTTCCTCCAGCGGATAGTTTCCTCCCCGAATCGAAACGCGCGCCACGGCTACACAGGCTACTGTTCTGGCTGTGCTGAGCTATGGCATCGATAAGCGAGATCGATACGAGGTGTCGTTTTAATAACGCGCCGACACTGGAACCAACGATCGATGGCCGAAGCAGAGGGATCGTTTCGGCGTGGGATGCCAGGTCAACGACCGAGAGATTATGCATTTTCATTCTATTCTTATTCCTTGCATTTCCGATTCTTTTCTGTTTCTCTTTCTTTTCCTGAAGAAGAAGAAGAAGAAGAAGGCAATTTGGAAGTTTGTCTGCAACGTGGATCATTCTATTCTTATTTCTTTCCTTCTGTTTCTTCCAGTCTCAGAGCTTTTTTGTTTTCTTGACTGTTTTGTATTTTTGATCGTTCTATACTTATTTTCCTTCTTTTTTTTTCAATTCCACAGCTTCTTTGTTCTTTTTTTTTTTTTTTTTTTTTTCTTGAAGGAGGCAATTTGGAAGTTCGTCCGCGACGTGTGGATCTATACTTATTTTCCTTTCAATTTCACAGAATTTTTGTTTTCCGAAGGAGGCAATTCGAAAGTGAATCACAGATCGTTCATTCTTATTTTTCTTTTAAGTTTCCTTTATTCTTAATTCCTTTTTTTTTTTCTTTTTCGTTTAGAGGAAGGATTTTTTTTAGTAATCTTAATTAGTAATAATTGATAAAGAATTATTAATATACTTCTTTATAGTATATTATTTATAGGATATAGTATATTATTTATAGGATTTTTTCAGTAATCTTAATTAATAAATTAATTAATAAAGAATTATTAATATACAATTAAAATAATTTCCTAATGCAGATACATATTCGAATAAAATTTCTTGAATTCATCTTCAAGAATACGAATCCAACTAACCCACCAGTCCAACATAATAATAATAATAATAATTTCACTGCGGCAACAGACAATCAACGACGTTGCCACGCTGCGACAGTGAAACAATCTCACAATTGGAAGTGTTGCTGACATTTGTAAAAAAAAAAAAAAAAAAAAAAAAGAAAGGAAAAAANAAAAAAAAAAAAAAAAAAAAATGAGAGAGAAGAAACGGAAGGTTGAATTTCAAGTAGAAATGCACGCACAGTCGGCAAACGAAAAACCTACAAAAACTCACGGTCAAGATTCCTCAGGTTCAAGCGGTGTCGGTGCAGCTGCACCACCCACGCATATGATAGATACGCCACTGCCTTCAGCATTGTTTCTTTAATGATTCATATAGGTGATTGTACGAAGAGTAGAGGAAGCAGTTTCCAACTGCAAATGCAATGAGCCTGCGTCGTATCGGAAATATTAAATCCTGCCGGTGTGTCGTCGACGGCCTCCGTGTGTAAAATACGTGGATCGCACATTTTAATGACGATTATAATATGCAGGCGACTTTCGTTCCTTTAAATTGCAAATCGCTGCTTTCTCGCTGCGCCGGCGCGGCGAGATTTCGTTCGAACAAACGATCGCCTCCTGGCTCGGGAATGTAAATGTCGAAAATACAAATTTCGAAATTTTTCTATCGTATTTATTGTAGTTTATATCCATATTTATTATGATTTAGTATCCTCCAAAGTATTTGTACATGTTCGGAAGTGTATATAGAATATACTAGAACGAGATTTTCTAGTTTGATATTTTTTACATTATTTCGAACACATATAGTAATAAGTACATGTATTTCAAGTAGCAATAATACTTTGGCCGTAGGTCTTTCACGAGAATATTTACTAAGATATTGATTAAAATAATGGATAATATTGATTGATATGAAAAAAAGAAGAAGAAGAAAACAACTGAAGACTTAGTTTGCAGAGGTGTAAGTATGTTGGAACGTCGAAGCATGTTTTTTAGCCATATTCTAAATTCTTCCTCCTTTCACGAATCTCTGTATAAAACTGATATCTCAAATTACACACTATAAAATAAAAGCAGAGAATTTTAGAAATAATCCATCTTCTCCTAATTTCAAACGATTCAACAAATCTCGCCAACGTCGATCTGACAAAAATTTCATTCCAAACCCACTGTGTATCGACTTGCTAGAGCTAGTTGTCCAGCTAGTTTAAAGGTCCAGCTCTACCATGCCAAGAGTATAGTATCCTTCAATTCAACCTTCGCTCGTCGAATTGTAAATCAAGAACATTCGCTAAATAATGAAGAAAAACTTATCCAACTTTTACTCACTCGACCTTCCTCTCCCATCGAAGCGTAATTAGAAATGCCGATGAAGAGTGCCGTCGATCGAAGGAATTGCGAGCGAGGGCTGGGGTCCGGGCGCAAAAGTCGAGCAAAAGGCCGGCAGAAAGCGCGGCAGCGTGGCACACGAGACAAAGGACACACGAACGAACGATCCTCTAAATCGGCACGTCCGTCGAGGCTCATGAATCTCGGCGAAACAGAGAAAACCCGTGTGTGCACGGTTCGGTACGCAGCACGGGCACGGACACGGGGAGTGAAGCTCGTGTGGTGAACCAAGAGGACAGAAAGGAAGAAAAATAAAAGAGAGAAAGGGAGAGACGAAAGGAACGAGGCCTCCGTCAACGACACACTTGTTGCTCCTCCGGAGTAAATTATTCCCCCCCTTTCTGGCCGCGGAGAGGCAGAGAAAGCTTTCGAGTCGCGGACGCCTGACGGCTGACGTAGTGGCGCATTTTATTCAAATAATCGCGACGACCGAACACACCCTTGCATTGCTCGACGCAACCGGCGCACCGGCCTCGAACGCGCCGCGATCGCGAGTAGCGAAATGCATACTGCACGGTATGCTATTTTTATCGTTTGCCCGTCAATTCTAGCGTTTCGGCAATTCGACGTTCAGCGATTCTCTGGCACGTGTCGGCTATGAGAATTTATGGATGATTTTTGTTGATTGATTCTTCGTTAGACATAATGAGTAAAAGTTGAGCATTATCGTGGGAAAATAAATCAAGTGAAACACCGCACGTTCTGCCAATTTTTCCTCTCGTTTCTTCATTTCTTCGTTAGCTCCGCGATTTCGACAATTTGGTAGTAATTTTAGGTGTACGAATTTTAGGGTGACGGATTTCTGAGAATTTGATCTGCCGATTTGATTCGTTGAGAAGTGTTAGGCGGTGAGACAATGAGTGAAAGTTTCCACATTATCGTGGAAAAATAAATAAAGTAAACTATGGTCCATGCTTGCCAATTTCCTCGTTTCTTGTTCATTAACTCCATGATTTTGACAACTTGACTGTAATTCTTATTGTAGTTTTGGTTGAATTTAGTTGGATATCGGGTATTTTCGAAATTTTTTGAATAAACTTGTTGCTTATCTACTAATCTGCGCAATATAAAATGAATAAATAAAGTAAATAAAATGAAATCTTGTCGCACATTTTATTTCCCACATTTCTCGTTCATAGATTCACGGTATTCTTCGAATTTTACCAAAATTAGAACGTCAGCCTGTTTGGAATACGCAATTGATTGAAAAAAATAAACGAAACATATAAAATTCGTAAAAAAAAAAAGTATCAAATTTGTAAATACATGAAAAATACATTTAATCGGATGAATTGTCATTTCAATGAGAATATTTTTCTATCGGTGAATCGTGTTGCGATGGAAGAAAACCACAAATAAAATTACATTCGAAGTTACTGTTTCTTTTTTCATTCCGGTTTCTGAAATAATTGCACCCATCATTCAATAGAAATAGTATTGGAGATAAAATCAAAGACCTTTCTATTACATGTATGAATAGAGAAATACAAATATGGGAGATTTCAATGAGTGGTAACGAGCAATTCTATACTCGTGAATGTCAGCAGACACTCGCGATAAGCATTCAAATAATTGGAATTTACATCAGGTTATTCAGTTTAGAAAAAAGAAAAAAAGAAAACTAAATTAATCCCGAGAGTCTCTGGTATAGATCAGTGTAAAAATTTTCCACAGTGCTATCAAGATTCTGACCAATAAGACAGAATTTTATATTTTCGTTTCGTTTACGTATGTATATCGTATCATGTGTTCCACCAAGATGAATTCAACGAGATAAGCAACGAACAAGCAAGATTCGGTAGATTCAACTGATTTTTTAGCACGACTCGCGTCGACACATTCATTAGTGACAAGATCAGCGTGACAAGATCAGTATGTTTGTTGAAAGTGAGACAATTTTATCAAATATCTGTTAATACTAGACTACGAATTTTATACAAATGCATATTTTTGGGGATATAACGAAGAAAGCAGAGAATTATTAATTGAAAGTTATTAACAATTGATTGAAAATTATTTCACGTGTTGAACGTTGTAGAAAGCACATTATTTAATTAAATCGAATTATAACGTGTATGTATGTTAATACAATAGTTTATATTTTATATTTTAAATTTCGTGCATATTATGACACTTTAATATTCATAAACATTTTTTATAAATTTTTTATAAATAAATCCGCTGTCCAATTGTCATTACCTTTGCATTTCTTTTAGAAAACTAATGTCCCTGGAGTAAGAGTTGTGTCACTTTCGACATGTGCTTTGCATAATTTATTATTATTTATTGTTTAAAATATGCAGGCACTGACATGTGTTTAACAAAAAGAAATTTTATCATAAAATTTCTTTTTGTATTGTATATATTTTGTGTAATAAAATATTGGCTTTTGAAAAATGCAATAACAAAATTGAAACAGTAAAACAATCTTTCCTTTATCGTGAAACCATATAATTTCTAAATAATAAATCAAATACGGAAGATTGCTAAATTAATATACAAAATTGACAAAAAATATATTTTTTATGGTAATATCTAAAATTAACATTTTCCACGATTATTTGATTATAGAAAAATAAAGAGACATATTACATTAAATTATGTATTAAACAATTACGAGACGATTTCAATTCTGTATTTTGTCTGCCAACAAGATAACAAGTATTACTCCCAATCACTAACTTGTGAATTTTGATAAAATTTGTGCACTGTTGTCACAAACCAACCGAAAGGTTTGAATATTTATGAGTGATAGCGTACATTGTAAAATTACAACTGATTCGACACTTAACTTAAGTTCATACATTGAGCGTGAAAACTGACAAACAAATAGCGTAAATTACAAATGAAAAGAAGGAGAAAAAAAAAAGATAAGTGGAGCTCTACTATAGAAGGAAGAATCAATGGACTCCAATTATCTATTTGTCTCATAAATTTATGCAAAGTCCAAACTACGACGATACTATTGTAACAAAGTAAATAATAAAAAATTATTAAAATTATTATTCGCTAACAAA
>NW_025110329.1:218339-223583 GCF_011392965.1 Frieseomelitta varia | reverse complement strand
TATTAAAATTATTATTCGCTAACAAAGCAAAATGTGAAAAATTATTTAATTGTAAATCTCTCAAATTTCTCTGACAAAATTATCAATTACCTATTTGTCTCATAGATGTATGCAAAGTCCAAACTATGACGATACTATTGTAATAAAGTAAATAATAAAAAATTATTAAAATTATTATTCGCTAACAAAGCAAAATAATATGAAAAAATTATTTAATTGTAGATCTCTTAAATTTCTCCGACAAAATTACCAATTACCTATTTGTCTCATAGATTTATGCAAAGTCCAAACTACGACGATACTATTGTAATAAAGTAAACAATAAAAAATTATTAAAATTATTATTCACTAACAAAGCAAAATATGAAAAAATTATTTAATTGTAGATGTCTCAAATTTCTCCGACAAAATTACCAATTTCTCGTTTCTCTTTCGTAAAGTCATGCGTACGTACACGCGCGCCTTAACTCGAAATCATCGCGAAGCGATCGAGCATAGGCAGAGACGCGAACGGAGGAGCTTGTAATTTTATAGGCCCCTGATTAAACTTTTAAATCGAATGACCAATGCGGTTCGCTTGGTAAGCGGAAGTGACGACCCGAGCCGCTCACCTCTGCACTACTAACGCTCCGGCGCGTTTCAGATTTGAGAACGAAGAAAGCGCATCCCCGAAACCTTTACAGGTTTAAGCCTGGCGGAACGGACGTCGTCGCTGTTGTACCCTATATACCTTCTTCTGACCTCAGACCGTGCCGGCCATTACGTACAACTTCCTGTAACAGGAAGGTGGAAACACCGATCGAACATCTCTCGGTGACCTCGTACTGACTTCGTTTCTTCTTGAAAGAAGAAGCGGCTAGATACTTTCTTTTTTTTTTTTTTTTTTTTTTTTTTTCGGCAAAAGACTCGTTCGTGGATAATTTATCAGGAATCACTAGTTGTTTCACGGCTTGGTCGTACTGTGGTTGCTTCTTGCGTTTAAGATATTTCACCAGCTGAGAAATATGTATTACGTAATGGAGTGACGATTCAAAGTGAATTATATCGGTTTCATTAAAACGCGTGAAGTTTTTGTTAATTGCTAGGAGTTTAAGAACTGTCGCGTAAATAACAATCGCGCTCGCTTCAATTTTCATGCTAAAACTCTCAACTTGCGTCATTGGAAATCGTAACAGTTTAAGGTTCATAATTTTGGAGTAAAATGAAATACGTGCTGTCAGATATTTATAGTAAAATGCAAAATAAAATGAAATATCCAAAATTATTACAAGCATCTATATATAATTCAACTGTTTTCAACTGTATACGAAATAAAAAGATAACCATACCTACTCTTGAACAAATCGAAAATATTACATAAGAAAGTATTCTCCGTTGGACTTCAATTAATTTTGGAAAATAAAATAAAATGCATACTGCTCAAATGTCCGTAGCACGATATAATGAATATAATAAAATGCAAACTTAATATTTTAGCAATCTAACATTAAAATCAGAACTGATATCGTAATACCGTGCAAAGTAGTGAAACTAAAAAGATAATTATACTCTTAAATATACGTCAACGTATAAGAAAGTATGCTCCATTCAGCGATACTGTTAATGGCCTGCGTTTCTCACTAACATAAAAAAAAACAAGAGAAAAGAGAGAGGAAAGAAACGAAATAATTACAGAGAAGGAAATTGCTTAGGAACAACGATCGTCAACGTGCGCGCGTTCTGTCAAAAGAGAAGAGAGCCTCGCGGAGGAGTAATATCCGACTTCCGGCCGTGAGAGACGTCTCGGACACCTAAATTCGTTAGCTCTCACTCTTCATTGTTTTGGAGAAAAGCAAATTCTCCACCCTCCCCCTCCACCGTAGCACACAAAATGAATTTCGATTCCGTTAATAAATCACTGTCATTGTCGATCATTTAAAATTCCCTCGAAACTCGTGCACGACGAGACCAAGCTTATACAAATCACCTCTCCCACCGTCGGCTTTTGTGCCATAATTATTATATATGTACAACGCGAATAAAATGTATTTGTAACAATGGAATCATTGCATCAACGACACGCGCAAAATCGTGACAACGATTAACCTCGTATCGTTCGCGCAGTATGGCAGGCTTTACCGTCTTTATTTAACGGTCTACGATTGTTCATACACCGGGTGTCGCAGAAACGCTGTAGCTAATTTCGTTTGAAAACGTCAGAATGTTGTTCGTTTCCAATTTATTGTATTTTGTCGAAGATGATTCTTTTTTTTTTTTTATTAATCGCGATATAGTTAATGATAAAATATTTGTACAATTATTAATGTATTTAACACTCGATATTCCTCTTATTTTATTTTTTACAGTTTTGAAACACAAAAGTTTTAAAGTTTATATTTCTTTATTTTTAATTAATTATATATGTAGACGTTTAAAATGGATAGCAAGATTTTTAGGATACTCTTTGTTTTCAATTAATTATATTATAGTTATATTATGAGTAAACATTTAAAATGGACAGTAAGATTTTGAATGTTTAACTCGTTGACTGGTAGCTTCTATTTCTACAAAGTTTTAGAATTAATTTAGACAATAAATTTTCAATTAAGATAATTTTAAACTCAATCGTAATATAATCAATATAATGATAAAACTCATTCGTTGAAATTTATTGAAATTGTAATATAAATAACTATAAATATACTATAACTATAATATATAACTATATAATAACTATAACTATAATAATATAACTATAACTGTAATAAATAATATTATTAAAATGAAAAATATGTTCTCATTTAGTGCAATTGTAATAGACTAATAGTATTTATAAAAACTAAATATTCAATCCTGTAGAATGATGATATTTTGCATGATAAGCAACGTGTTATTATTCATCAATCAGAATAATAACCAAAATGACACACTCTCCTTGAAACTATTGCTTCTAATTATATTTTTAAATTCGATTAAAACTTCGATTTACAATCTGTTAATACAACTTCATCAAGTTTCTCTGGAAATTGATTTCCAAACTGATTTTAAAGGTTAATTAAAAACTCTTAAAATTTATCTTTTACAATCGTAAGTTTCTAATTTTTCAGAAATTTCTAAAAATTGAGATCTTCGAAACTGAAGCTCTAACAAAGTGCTGAAATTTTGGTTTTCATTGTCATAATTGAAAATTTGGGATTTTTCTTTACACTTAATATAATATATATACTTACGTATTTTATACATTTATATATATATGTGTATGATTTTTATAATTATATATAACCTGAATATCTTATATATATTATTTATATTTTATTATATTTTATATTATTATATATTATATTATATATATTTTATTATATTTTATATTATTATATATTATATTATTTATATTTTATTATATTTTATATTATTATATATTATATTATTTATATTTTATTATATTTTATATTTATTATTATATATTATATTATTTAATTTTATTATATTTCATATTTATTATTATATATTATATTATTTAATTTCATTATATTTCATATTTATTATTATATATTATATTATTTATATTTTATTATACTTTATATTTATTACTATATATTATATTATTCATATTTTATTATACTTTATATTTATTATTATATATATATATTGTTTTCATATATTTAATACACTTTCGTACTTCTTTTTCACATCATATTGGTTGCATGATGTATTCCTAGTATACCTAGCACGAAACAAGCACGATACTGTTCTCGACATGCTCGGATAACGAAAACAACGCGAAATAGAATAATAAGCGTATAATGCCAAACATTATCGATTAAGCTAATAGGCGAATAATTTTACACCCTGAAATCACTATGTATCAAAGTTGCTTATTCCTTGCTACGGTACTGCGAACGCGAAATTCTATTACGAGCTAAAGTTCGAGCTGCCAGGCTGAAATTTTGCACGGTTTGTTAGCCGGCTTCTACAGCCTATCGACAAATGTTGCAAGTTTCAAATGAATTAACCTTTCACGTACGAGCTGACTCTCCTTCCAGTTCCGCTATTGCTCGTTATCTTCAAGAACATTATATAAAGCAAGTTTTGTATTTTGCAAAGTTTATTCTATAAATATTCCGCAACTTTTACGTAAGAATCAATCGATCCGATTTCCTCGAAAATGGTCACATTTATCGCAATCGTTACGAAAGGTGTTACTTAAATTTCAAATTTACAATATATATTTAAATATTATAAAAATATTTTTAGCACCCTACGGAGAATTTTATAATTCTCAAGCTAAAAGCCAGGATATTATTCTTCACTTTTGGCTTAGTTTTGCATGTAGAATTATCCTCCTTTCGGCGTTGTATCGCGATTTTAGATACGCCTCGCGCAGGTTATATAAAGATGATTATAAATACATGATAGAAATGTGGCAAATTATATAAGGCAGGAACGAAATACGGAATGTATCTCTCTGTACATTTTGTTTTAATATCGCCAATCTTTCATTTCAGGCGTATCGTTGTGAGAAAAAATGTGCATGCATATTATCCTAAAAATGGAAAATACCTCATTAGAAAACACGGAGATATGCAAATAACTTTTTGCATATTGCTGTCTAGTTAACACCTATTGTATTCACGCGTTCATTTAACACGTTCGCGTCATATCGAAGAATCACTTGACTTTCTTGAAGAAAGTCAAATTTCAAATATTGAAGCAAGATTTTGATCGGTCTAAAAAATTCTAGGATTTTCATTAATATAAAAAAATCGGAGATGTTGCGTCTCTGGCTCCTTGAAATTACAATTAGCAGTAAGAGTTACAATGTTACAATTCAAAGTATAATACAGTATTATTTCAATGTCTTTACGCTATCCAGCGAACAAACACAAAAGTATAATATTCAACCTGATAAATAAAATTGGATCTTATAAAATATCGATCGCCAAGAACAAAACTACCGTCCCCTGTTAACAAATTAAAATAAAATCTGCACTCTTTAAACATACCACCTGATAAACAAATAAAATTGGATTTTATGAAATATCGATCGCCAAGAACAAAACTACCATCCCCTGTTAACGAATTGAAATAAAATCCGCGCTCTTTAAACATACCACCTGCAAACAAATAAAATTGGATTTTATGAAATATCGATCGCCAAGAACAAAACTACCGTCCCCTGTTAACGAATTAAAATAAAATTCCGCGCTCTTTAAATATTCCACCTGACAAAACAAATAAAATTGTATTTTATGAAATATCGATCGC
>NW_025110329.1:214393-216469 GCF_011392965.1 Frieseomelitta varia | reverse complement strand
AAAAAAAAAAAAAAAAAAAAAAAAGAAAAAAGAACCGACGCGCACCGGCCGCGTAGTTTATCGTTCATGGAATTATTGACGTTTCGTCGATATAATTGATGTTTGCGAATCGGCCTCGTTCGCTGGCTTCGACGACGACGGGTTGTCGACCTTTTCGACGATCGATGGAAACTCTCCGCGGGAGTTTTTCTTGTTTCGGCTTGTTCATTCTTGAGAATTTGAAAGATCTCGAACTCGAAGTTTCTACGATCGTCGCACGGCCTTTTTTTTTCAATTTCTAAAATTAATTGCTGAATGATCAATCTATCATTTCAAAACATACCATCCGGAACAATGACAGTTGTTAACAGTAGTAGGGTTGTTATCTCCCCGAGTGAGATTTCACGATTGTATTTCTCGAGGCAAATTTCTATTTTTTGACGTTTAACTTAAAAGCTGAGATTCTGCAATATGGTGAAGATTTGCCAGATTAAATTATGCAAATCTTTTCTACACTTTTCGAAAGGCCTACAACAGCAACGAATCAGCTTCTCTTACGAATGACGCGATACATTGTCTTATAATTGTATATATAATAATTATTATATAATATATATAATAATTAATATATAATACATATAATAATTAATATATAATGTATATAATAATTAATATATAATAATTAATAATTGTCTTATAATTTTATATATAATTTCATATATAGTATAGGATAAAGCAAAATGGGGTACAAAAATATTATGTAAATATTATAACATGTAAAATTTAGGATAAATGCAATGCGAAATATGCAATGTAAAAACCAAAGTCAATTTCAAGGCCAAAGAGGCTGAAATAAATATATACATACATATAATAATTTATATTGTATTTTATGTATGATAATAAATTGGGTCTGTAACTGGTAAGTTAATCTTTGCGTTAACAAAAATTTTCTGCGATATTACCAACATGAGTGAATTAAATGGATAGTGCAGTATATTGTGGGAAATGTGACAAATTGAATTTGTTAGAAATAGAAAAACGGGAGCAAAATTTGACAGAAGTTGAAGGGAAACAAGAAACATGTATCGGGGCTCTGTTCGTTAATTTTTAAATATATTTCAAACATATTATTGCGGTTGCGAGATCTAACAATTAAAACAGGAAAATATGTTTGTTATATAAAAGCGATAATAACGAGGCAGTTAAGCAAAGGAAGGAAGTTCAAGTTAGTCAGAATGTTCAATTTACTCGATCTGTAATTCTAAGTAATACAGCTTTGCATACGACTATATTAACTTGAGAATATTATATAATTTTCTTCTATTCCACTTGTAATTGCTCGTTTCGCGAATGCTCTCGTCGTAAAAAAATAGAGGTAAATCATCAACACACCTCGAGTCCACAGCATAACATTTTCATGATATAACAAATCTCTGCACCGCAAAAGAGAAAAAAGAAGAAGCAAAATGATCAAACTCTGTATTTTGCATGAAATTTAGTAAAAAAAAAAAAAAAATTCTAATAAACGTGCAAAAGAAAGATCAATTCGTCTACGATGTTTCAATTCTTACATTTCGATCTTACTCACTCCGCAACTTATACAAGCATCATCTTTTACATCATCTTCCTTTCTTCAGAAGATGTTTCACATGAAATTTTCCCATTAATAATAACAGATAATAAAAATTTCTTCGTTCAGACATCTCGCTGGAGATGCTCGAGGCATATTAAAAACAGAAACGGGCCGAAAGTGACCATATGAACGCGACAGAGTTCAATAATCAACTTGCGTGACTGTTAAAACACAACGAAAACGACAAAATCCCCGCTGCGGCTCGAAATACATTTGAAATATTCCTCGATTGCAAATGCAAACGTATAAATAGTACTTGGATTAAAGAAAATGTTTCAACTGGCATATATACATTTACATATATATATACAGGGTGTTTCGTAACTTCGGGAGCTGATTGTACGCTTAAAAATAATAAAAAAAAAGTCATATAAATATAAGTCCTATCTGTCTTCGTTTATGAGATATAATGAATTTTATAAACAGAGCAAACTCTAGTAACCTAGTTTTACCAGGGATGG